>NC_061122.1:155683960-155850437 GCF_002878395.1 Capsicum annuum | reverse complement strand
TTATGAATTTGAAGAATGAACCCATATCTTATGATGATTATTATGAAATCTTGATGTTTATGATTTTAAAAGATGAATTTACATGTGTGGTGATATAAAGTATGAATCTTGAACGATATTTATCATGATTTTGATATTTAGGTCGTGAATCCCTATTAGAAATTGTGTTTTTTGAGAAAGTGTGTGTTATAAGCACGTTGATGTTGAATATTTGAGATATTTTGAGTGATTTGACCTTTTGGTCTTAACGGAGTTGTTTTGAACTCGAGTGTGAAAGAAATCTACAACGTGGTTGATTTTGATAGATGGGAAGTATGATGGCTCCCGATGTATATTTATATATTACTGAAATTGTTTTGCTGTGGATTGTCTTTGAAATGATCTAATTTAAATCCGAGAGAAATCTTTAGCACCGAGTGGGAGGTATAAAGCGACCTTACTTCCCTAGAACTACGTGCCCCCGTAGGAGTGAGCCTGAGGCTGATTTATATAATGATCACTAGTTTGTGTGGATTTGATATCGATAGTCCTACTCTGGTGGCAAGGATAGGATGGCTTTCCCCAACGTGGGTTGTACGTTGGACTCCATGTAGCTCACATGGTTTATGTCGGTTATAGGATCTCCCAGTGTGTGTGTGTTTCCTTGTGTCTATGGTGAATAGTGAAGTGATTTGAAAGTGGAATTGTGAAAGTTATTCTTTCAAAAGATTTAAATGATATTTACATTATGAGAATTGATAGTCTTGATGAACTGAAAGTATATGACAAATTATATGATGACTCACATGTGTTATTGTAGTTATTTCATCCTCTCATGATTATGATGATTTTCTTCGGGCTATGTGAGTCTTTCATACATCCTGCGTATTTCTTATAAATATTTATGATGATGATGTTTATACAACTACATACACCCCCATATACTCGGTTACTTTTCATGGTACTGACCCACATCTTCGAATGTGGGATGCATTTTCTCGGAATATAGGTTCAGGTGCTTAGTTCAAGGTTCGACAGTAATTCTTCTGGCATGCTGTTCTACATCCTCTGTTGTGGTGAGTCCTTATGTTCCGAGGACGTGATGTCTAATGTTGGTTTCACAAAATTGTTTACATTTGATAACTGAGTATGAGTCAGTTGGGGCATGTCTCAATGGCTCGCTGGTTTTATTGGTTTTCTTAGAGGCTTGTCAGACTAGTATAGATGTTGGGAGTTGAATAATAAGTCGTATTTTGCTATCTTTCTGAAATTCTTTTATTCTTGGATGATGATTACTCTGTTGATATTTGAGGGTTATTTATGAAAACCTCATTGATTTGTGTTGAACTGAATGAAAATGGCTCAAAGGGTTAGCTTGAGGCAACTCGTAGCCTCAAGCACCGGGTGACGCTCCGAGACCCGTTTTTCGGGGCGTTACAAAGTGTGTATGGGTTGTTATTGTTAGCCTCTATTTGGTAGTTCATACTTATGGCTTTTATCATTACTATGCTAACTTGGTTGGGATTTATCGGTAAAAGCCCCAAATACCCACATAGGTTTGATGAGTGAAAGATCCAAACTCTAAAAAGCTCAAGGCCATCTTTAAAAGAAGGGTTTTGGGTGAACTTTAGGAATCCACATCATCCTTGAAAAAGGAATATGGAGACCAAAGCAATGATAAACAATTATGTGTGTAATTTGCAACATTTTCACTATCTTAAACATAAAGGTGATTGTTAAGTTAACTATACCATGGGTATCATCCTAGAAATAGGGATGCCTAAATTGAGATTTGGTTATCAAATGTTAAACACGTCTGTTAGGTATTCGAAAGAATCAATGGGTAAAAGTTTGGTGTTTTGTTGAAAGACTAGCATCAAAATCTATAAATGAATCTACCCATATGTGATATACTCAAATGATGTAGACCATTAGCACTCATATGTAACTTTTCTTAGTAACATATAATCCCAAGATCCATTCCTATTTGTTAGAACTCCAATTATTCATAGCTCTAAGTTTATACTAGATAAACCCAAAAAGAAGCATTTGTGTTGATACTTTTCTCAGCCCCCATTTTTATCTTTTTGTAATATTGGTTTGAATTTAACTTGTATCTATTATTTTGAATTAACTTGATTGCCACTCACATTGTTCCTTGTGGATTCTACCCCTACTACTAAATTGGGTAAATGTATTGACGACAACCGTCTTGCACTTAAGTTGACGTGTAAGTTGAGCGCTATCAAGGGTTAAGCTTGACGATTGAGAAATCTTAAAAACATGTGTATATCATTCATAACTTGATCATATGCTTTAAATTTGGAATAATAACATGTATATCAATGCAAGGATACATGAATTATATATTTTGGGCCTAAGAAGTCATTAATAATCATTTAAACATACTTATGAGTGAAAATTATATCAAGGGGGATTGGATTTAAGCTTAGAATAGTAATTGGGTAAAGGCCCTAGATTATTAAAATCATAAAATTCATGAATAAAAATCATAATTTGGGCATGATGATGAAAGGATATCCACATTTAATACCCACATACCTAATTACTTTTGATTCTTAAATTGAAGTTTTGGGGATTTGGACTTGGAGATGAAAAACCCCAATTCTTACTTTGGGAGAAAAGAAAAAAATTATGTGTTTATTGAGTTATTTGGTTTGTTTTGAGAGAGAGGGATTTGGGGTTGTTTTGTCCATTTATTTAGCCTTAAAATAGATAAGCAACATAGTTTTGGGGTTCAAAGAATGAGAAAAGACCAAAAAACCCCTTGGAAATCACTTGGAAGTCGCATGGAAGCAGTCCTAATGACTTAGGTCACGACTCGTAGGGTCCAAAAATGAGTCATGACTTGAGTCATGGTCTGAAGTCCAATTTCATCCTCTACTACCCAGATTATGACTCCCTCCTAGCAACCCGAAATGAGGCATTACGAGTCGTAGTCTGGCAACTTTTACAGTGCTTCAGTATTTTGGCCATAATATTTCACCCTAATATCGGATTAAGGAGAAATTTGTATTATTAAAAAGATAATTCAATTATCTATATTTTGGTGGATATTGAGATTAAAAATTATTAGTATACCAAAAGATATTCTCATTTGAAGCTGACAATAGCTATATACTTCACAAAAATTTAATCGCTAAGGGATGTTTTGACTTGTCTATAAGATAGGAGCTATTTGTGACCTTAATATTTGTCTGAATCACTATAAAACTATTAAAACATTAGGTTTGATCTTGCATGAACTTAAAGCATAGTTCTAACAATGGCTTGGATTTTCAGGGTGTCATAAGTTCAATATCAACAAATCACGAGGGGTTGCCTTAAATCACAATCATAATCAAAGAACGATGCAATGTAGTGACATGTAATAAGATGAAATGACCAATTCCTACCATTATACACCCTCTCCATGTTGTTGTTCTATGAGGCAGCACCCATGGGGACTCATGAGGTTCATATACCCCATCCAGAATCCTACCTCGAACTCACAAAAAATTTATAACATCTTACTTCAGATTAAATCAATAGTAGGTGTCATATCTCTTCATATGACACCCTATCTCAGACCAAAACAATATAACATGGTTTTTTTTTTTTACAGAATTTAGTGTTTCTAAGGACACGATCCAGTGAAGCATATGGGATTTATACCATAAAGTGATATAAAATTTATATTTCTGACTTGATATTGAGGCTTGTAGCCTGTGTTTATGAGTTTAATGTTATCTTGAGATTTTGTGCATGTCTATTGTATCTAGGCATCCCTATTGTATCTAGGTTCATCTTATCATTTTGATCATGTATATTTATCTATCTCATCTGTTCAGCATAGTATTTATCTTTCTTTCTTATTTTTTCTACTAAGTTCACTCTTCATGCTGAATCCCTTTTGTGCAAGATTCTTTTTTGAGGAGTTGTACATTATATTGCAAGTATATGCCTAATTTTTTGAACGTAGTTTGTGATTCACCATGGTGGTTTTCATATTCCTATTAGATCATTAGTAATTAATAAGGAGTTTGTCTTAATAATAACTTTCTTGTACTACTTATGTTGGATATATCTACCTATTATCTGTAAGTATCCATTTAATAGGGTAGTAGTGCAATTAGGGCCTATATCTTTTCAATGTAGTCATCATTCCTTCCCATGTCTTCGGCACATCTATCCAGGGGAAGTTGAACTTGATGGCTGTATATATAGTTACCTAACTCTAATGAAGAAGTCTTTAGTAATTATATTCTTTGCCATACCTTCTAGAGTCATTCTTTCCCATAATTCCCACATCAAAATTAGTTGAACAGCCTTGAAAATAAATTTTGATTTTGCTGGGGATGGGGTATTCCATCATCTTGTAATATGTTGTTGCAAGCGAGCATCAATAGTACCTATTCCTGCACATGAATCAAATTTCTTCCGTAGTGTTTGGGCTATAGGGCTGTTAGAAGAAATTGGTTTCGCAACTCAAAGAAGGGCCTAGTCGTGATGGGTATCTCAAGCCCACTGTGAGCCGGAAACCACCCCTTAGCCTAACATCCATAACACAATAAAATAATACAATGGAATCCAACCAAACATAATGATGAGGTGAATAGATAAATCAAACGAAAATTAAGAATTGAAATAACAACCAACCCACACTTGTCTACAAAAGCCTCTAACACCAAGATATCAATAAAGTCGGGACATACCCCCGATTATGACAAAAGAATCCAAAAGAAATACTAAAACAATAATTGAGCCAATGAAATGTCCAGCCTTTCAAAAGATAAAGAATCACCACTTCACATATAATCCACAAGAATATTGAGTCACCTAACACCGCATAGGAGAAATAAAAAATCCTTCATACATTATATCATGAAACTATGTAGCATCTAGGGATGGTCAGTGGGATAAACACTTTCATGTAACTCACGGAAGGGTATAAAGTAATTCCAATGCCATATACCAGTCAAAAATATATACTCAACAATGATATATACATATATAGAATGCTGGGATATGTACAAGGGTCATGAACAAGAGAGTTTAAACCATTAACCTGAACTATGTAGCTCGCTTCCTCCTAAAGGCACCCACGAGCTATATGGGTTCAGTTTCCCCGGTGAAAGGGCCCTAGTATGTGTTAGTTGCAAAAACTAAGGAATTTAAAGGAAGGGATAAAGATACCAAATCTCTAGTCATTCCAAAATATAATGTGTGAACCAAAAACACGGTCATATAGACCCCACGCTGGTAAACCTAGTTTTTACTGTTAGTCCCTTTGAGTATACACCTTCATAGTGAGCTACACAATTTCCTTTAAGCCCAAGTTAAAATAGTTTGCACATAATCCTAACCATTAACCCAGGAGTCTTATATTAAGGCATTTTCCATTTGGTATCATCATATTAATTAGGCTTGCAAGCTCATGTAATCATAACAAATCAATCCATGTATTCGTTTGGTTCCCAAGTTCAATTTTAAAACCCAAACCATGGAAACCAAGGGCCTTTCAAATCCATTTTAACCAATTATCCATTAATACAATGCAATAAGTTCAAAAATAAATTGGATTATGCAATTATCCATGTTCAAAAACCAAAATTACAAAGTGGGTTGGGGTTAATGCCATTACCAAGCCAAAAAGTCTTCAATTTGGAGAAACCCATGTTCCCCATTCTGATTCCCATAACAATGCACCCATTCAGTCAAAAAACCATTAATTTTAAACATTTAAATCATAGGAAAAGTAGTTCAAGTGATACCAATCAAAATCCCTCAACCCAATTTCAAATCCACAATTCAAAACACATGAATAATGAGTAAATAAGTGCCACAATGTAAATTTAAAATTTAGGAATGAGATACATGCTTGAAATATTCAAGGGATTGAAGACAATTTGAAGTTTGGAGCTCGGATAATGAATTCACTGTAACACCCTTGAATGTTATTAAGTTTGTAGTTTGAGAGAGAAGGAGAATGATTTGATATTTTAAAAACTGAAGAAAATGGGGTTATTTATGTTTAAAGGTTTTATAGGGGGTAAAAAGACCAAAAACTGTCACCCCAAGTGAAAAAAAAAATTGGGCAAAATTAAAACATCAGCATGGCACGTCGTTGTCGCGGAGTGTTGGAACCCTTGGGGGTTGCACTTCACAGTAAGGGACACGGTCCCTCAATGTCAATCACAGGCAAAATACACAAAAATAACCAAGAAGTTAGAAACAATGAAGGAAGATTAAAGACACAAGAATTTTTACGTAGAAACCCAGCAACGGAAAAACCATGGCTTGCCCTTACAAGCACCTCCAAATCTACTATAATCAAACTCTTATTACAACATTCACTAAACCTAACTCTAGGTTCATTTCATTGGTAGTAACTCTACTATAAGATCATCTTGATAACTCTACCAAGGACCCTCTCTACTGATTAGCTCTAATCACTTTCTAAATGTAGGTAACTCTACCTAAGCAACTCTCTCAAAGAGAAAACACTACTCTTATAGCATGAGTAGTTCAGTTACAAATCAGCACTCAAGAACACTCACTCATTTTTTAAGCATACTACAAAGATAAGAATATGAGCAATTCTTGATAAGTCTTAAAAATAGAGTTTTTGCTACCTCACTTCACTCTTTAGAATTGGCAAAAACCTCATTTGATGAAGAGGCATCTCTTACCTTATATACTTGAGTGATGATTATGGATGAAAGATGATTGGACCAGCTGTCCAAGTTAGTACAAAATAGCACCTAAAAGTTTGTTACATAAGATGACAAAGCTATGTAGATGACGCGTGCTAGCTGTACAGTACCTTGCACGTTCAGGGACCTGGAATCTTTTAGTTTAGCTGCTCATCATCAAAACTATATATAGAATTTTTTTTCTCTTTTTCATGATGACAAACCAAACCATCCAATTTTTAGAATTAGTTCACATTCATCACATTTAATTAGTGTGATTACCACATTAAGATGAATGTTCCCCATATCATCATGCTTCCTCCATTATGCAACACATGGACATGGTCCTTTGTTGTCATCTTACAGAAAAAAATTCCCCCATTCATTATGCACTTTTATTTGGTGCATTTGCACACTTCCCCCTATCGACATGACACGACATGACTCCCTTCATTAATTTATTTAGCACATCACTCCCTTTCTTCCTCTAGCAACATGCTATTTACATTCTCCTAGAACACTTTATCCCTGGTCCCCTACTATATGTACTCAGTAAGTATTCCCCTTTTTGGAATCATTGAAAAGTCAGAATAGTAAACCAAGAGTAAATTAGGCATAAATTAGTTAACTCATAGTCGCCGAGACAACACTAAAATGAAGAATAACTTTTCAATTTAAAGAGAACAAATGTAGAACACAAAGCATATATTCATTCATAAGTAGGATAAGTATTTTTACAGTGCATAAATTAAATGTTCTTAGGGAAAAAGCCATAAGAATCAAGAATGATTAACAAGTAAAGGACTAGGAAGAAGAGTTTGAAGGAGTAGGTTCAGGTTGTTGTTGAGATTCCTTATCTCTGCATTTGACCTAAGCACCTCGTTAATTAAGATTGACACCATCTTCTTTAGTTCAACATTTACAGTTTTAAGAATTTTGTTTTCACATGGGCTTCCTTTAGAGAGATGCATAATTGCCTCCTGAAGCTTGTTGATTTCTTCATTTTTGGTAGCCAAATTGCCCTTTAGTTTCTCTATTTTCTTGCTAAACTCCCTTTGATAAATACTGCTTGACTTGATACATTTAGTCTTGACTAATTTATTCATTCCAAGCATTTGAAGCACAGTCCCTTTGGTTCCATTCTCACAGGCAGTACCAAATTTGTCAAATACCTTGTTCAATCAATATCCATAAGGCATCCCATGCTTTCATTCTTTCCAAGAACCACTTTGTGAATGTGTTCTATCATCAATATAGGTATATTTAAAAATTCAAAGCTACTAAGACATTCCATTACATAAAAATCAGTGGATGAGGCAATGCTTTTCTTTTGTGACCTAGGCAGAATCACCTTGTTCACAAAATTAAAGACCAATTGAAACTCACTCTGGAGTGATTTCCTATTTATTCCAGCCATAGATTTCCCATTGACCTTGGATGAATTTTCTAAGAATTCCATTAAAGCAACTGCTTGGAGATAGTTCTAACCCCATATATAAGAACTTCTAGAATCCTTCCCAGTGTTTCTTCATTTAGTTTTATCTTCTTTCCTTAGACATCTGCAGTTAGATGCATCCCAACTTTTGAGTATTACAAAGTAAAATATAATTCCCTGACCATTCATAAAAATAGAGGGAACGGGTCCTTCCATGAGATGCATCCACACTTGATGCTTAACCAGATCAACAAGTTCCACCATACCAGGTTCTGTTAGTACGTTTGAATAAGAAATCCTTCTAGTTAAAACTTTCTTATTCTTTAAGAACCTATTTATTTCTTCCTTAGATACAACCTTATTTTTTACCCTATTATTTCTTCTAGTATAAGTGATCACAAATTCTTTTTCAGCAACTTTTCTCTTATTAGGACCAGGTCCCTCAAGAGTCAGCTGTATCTTAGTAACACTTCCAGACCATTTATAGATTTTTTGGTGTTTTACTGACATTTGCTTTCTTGTGATCAACTACGCTTTTTCCTGGACTATTTGACAACAAGATGAGATTTTCAACGACCCAGGTTTCATCCATCACATCATTATCAGATTAGTTTTGAAGATTAAGGGATGATTCTTTATTGACAGGTTGAGTAATGAAGGAGTTACGCTTTGGAAGAATAAGAGAAGAGGGATGTTATTTAGGGAGGTTTATGAAGGGAATTTTCATAATACTAAGCTCAGTATCCTTTGAACAATAAGAAAATGGGAGAGTTTTAGCAATCAGAAAGGTCCTTTTCTTAGTAGGACTATTTGGGATTTGTTTTTTTTCCATTTGATGGAAGAACGAGTGATTTCAGTTGGATTTAAGGGAACAATAGGCACAAGGAAGGGTTTTTAGGGGAATAGGATATGATCATTGTCAGATTTTTAGGTGACTCATATTTTCTTTTTGAATAGGATAATTGTTTTCTGACACCAAGATAATATGGACATGATTTTTTCTTGACAGAACGGACAAAATTTGCATATACATGATACTAACCTGAGAGATGAGACCAGGTCCCTCTCTAGTTTGAGTTAATCTTCAACTTTGTATTTGTCACATCTGTCCACCTCTAAAGTTGCTCCTATGGGTGTATACCTGTAAGGGTATGGTACTGAGTTAGTCCAACATACACCTAATTTACCAAGGATACTTACTTCCTGAACATAGCTAATTTGTGAAGGAAATATCATTTATCCATTATGTTAGGTTGATTTTATAAATCTCAACTTTAGCTTGATAAATTCATTACACCACATGATACCACAACTTAATCTGGAAATTGGTCTGAGGACCAGGCCCTAAACTTGGCATTCTTTAGATGTCCAAAGTTTTTCCTGCGTTGCTTTGAACTTGCCAGCTTATTTTACCTTGGGATAGGAATGCTAATCACATAAGACACCTTCACCTTGAAGTGTCTTAGGAAAGAGCATACAATTAGACCATCCATCATAAACTTAAGTAATTACATAACAAAAAGGTTTTTGATTGCAAACCCTTTCCCCCTCCTACACTTACAATCATTTATTAAACTTGTGAACCCATTTGAGTTTGAGTTCCCAGTAGGAGGAAAGAGGTGTGATTAAATCCTTCTTTGACCATCTAGGTAGTGTGAGCTTCTTCATATTTTTTCCAAGGTATTACAACATTGGGATATGTTCCCCCTTGGTGGACAAGTCTAACATTTGTCATCCTTGCTTTAAGCCAGGTTTGACAGTCCCTTTTTAGGTGTCCATCTCTTCCACAGTGAGTGCATAGATACTTCTGTAACTGGCTCTTAGCATCATGAGAAATCTTTCCTTGAGACCTACAAACTTGGATTCCTTCTTGATAACCAAGATCCTTCTCATTACTAGCACCTTGACCAGTTAGGTTAGAAAGGATCTGGGAAGATGTAGTCTAGTGTAGGGATTTGTTTAAGCTCTTTCCTCATACGAACCTGGTCCCTTTCTAACTCCTCATTTTTTTTGAAGTGCAGCTATGAGAATACTTTGAGAATCATCCAAGTTTTCTTCAAGCTCAACCTAAGACTTTGAGGCTTCTTTCTTTTCTTTAAACTTAGAAGCATCTACTTTCACTAGGTGACTTACCAAACTCAAATTTTAAAGTTTTAGCTTAGAAACCTGTTGCTCAGTTTTTGATATTTGGAGAGTCAAATCTATCAACTCAAGATCCTGATCTTCTATTTTTTCTTCTAGAGCATTATTTTTTTCTTTGTCACAAGCATCATCCCTTTTCTCCAGTTGACTCACTAAATTTAGATTTTCTAATTTTAACTTGGTAACCTGCTCTTCAGTTTCAGATACTTAGAGAGTTAGAGAATTAACTCAATCTCTTGATTATCCACCTTTTCTTCTAGAGCAAATTTTTTCTCAGTCATTTCACACATAGGGTCAATTTATAAATTTGTAAGTTTTTTTTATCTTTCTAGTAGAATGGTTATTCAAGTTTTCTGTAAGGTCAGAAAGTGTTACCTTATTTTCTTCTTCATCTTCAGTGTTTTCCATAAAAGCAAACAAGGAATCAAAGGTCACTTTCTTATCATCTATTGCCAACATGGAAACATCTTCCTTCTTCACATCTTTCTTAAATTTACTAGAAGAGTCTCCCCAAATTGCTAGAGCCTTCCTTACTGCATAATCAGCTGCAACCTTTATGCTTAATTTACAGGGACCTAGTCCCTGTTCCCTTCTTTTTCACCACCAGTCTTGAGATATTCCTAATAGTCCAATTTGTGCATTGGACAATCTTTAATAAAGTGTTCAAGACTTTCATATTTGTGACAAACTTCCATAGTGGCTCTTTTTCTACTACTGTTTCCACTTCTCTGGAACTGATCACTTTTTCTCATAGCTTTAGCAATTCTTTTTGCCAAGTAGGAAACATCAACATCATCTTCATTTGGGTCATATTTTGAAGCTTTCAATGCCATAGATTTTTCTTTTCTACCTTCCTTTTTCTCTAGATCTTGTTGTTTTTTGAGCTCATGGGTCTTTAGATTTCCTTTTAGTTCATCGATAGTGAGGGTCTTCAAGTTTCTAGCTTTAGTTATAGCATCCATTTTGATTTCCCAGGACTTAGGAAGAACACCAAGAATCTTTCTTACTTGCTTATACACTAGAATTACTTCTCCTAAGCAATGAAGCTCATTTGTGATTGAAGTAAATCTTTTATCCATTTCTTGAATAGTTTCTTCTTCTTTGGTGGTGAAGGTTTCATACTGAGTAGTCAGCATGACTATTTTAGAATCCTTCACATCAGTAGTACCTTCATGTGCAGTCCTTAAGCAATCCCAGATCTCATTGGCATTTTCACAAGCGGATATCCTATTATATTCATTAGGCCCTATACCATAAACTATCATTTTCTTGGCGTCATAGTTCTTTTTGATTTCTTTCTATCTTCATCGTTGAACTCCCTCCTGCTTTTGACAACCATTCTTGTCATATCCCCTTCTTTTACTTCTTTTACAGGAACATAAGGACCATCAAGATTGATGTCCATCAGTTTACTATCCTCAGCCATGATAAAGTCAAACATCCTAGTTTTACACCACCCTTAATACTGTCCATTGAATCTTGGTGGACTAGTTGTAGATAGTCCTTCTAGATTAGGTAGAGCAACCATTCTCACAAATACACTCTAGGTATGAACCTTTTAGAGTGACCAGGCTCTGATACCAATTGTTAGTACCCTTGGGGGTTGCACCACACAGTAAGGGACTAGGTCCCTTAACATCAATCACAGGCAAAATACACAAAAAGAACTAGGAAGTAGGAAACAATGCAGGAAGAGTAAAGACACAAGAAATTTTATGTGGAAACCTAGGAAAGGAAAAACCACGGTTTGACCTCTTAATCACCTCTAAATCCACTATAATCAATCTCTTGATGACATCCTTCACTGAACCTAACTCTAGGTTCATTTCATTGGTAGTAACTCTACTATAAGATCATCTTGATAACTCTACCAAGGACCCTCTCTACTGATTAGCTCTAATCACTTTCTAAATGTAGGTAACTCTACCTAAGTAACTCTCTCAATAAGAAAACACTACTCTTATAGCATGAGTAGTTCAGTTACAAAACAGCACTTAAGAACACTCACTCACTGTTTAAGCACACTACAAAGACAAGAACATGAGCAATGCTTGAGTAGTCTTGAAAATGGAGTTTTTTCTGCCTCACTGCACTCTTTAGAATTGGAAAAAACCTCATTCGATGAAACAACATCTGTTACCTTTTATAGCTGAGTGATGATTGGGGCTGAAAGTTCATTGGACCAGCTGTCAAGACAGTACAAAATAACACCTGCAAGTTTGTTACACAAGAGGACAAAGCTGTGCAGATAACGCATGCCAATTGTACTGTACCTTGCATGTCCAGGGACCTAGTCCCTTGTAGTTTAGCTGCTTATCATCAAAACTATATATAGCACGGAGGGTATCGTTTGAGCCACGCCAATATTGAAGAGGCTAACCTAAGTGGCATGCCAATATCATAGACCCTCACAACCTTAAGGTCCTAAAATAACCTCGAACCCCTCCTGAGAATTTTGAAGCATTCCCAAAACACCCTTTTTAGTGACCCTTAAACTAATTCATGTCGAAATTTACTTTACGCACGCAAGAGGGAGAAAAATTGATTCATTGAAATTTTATGGGGCCTTACATTGCCCCGCTTTCGGATCACTCATACCCGAATGATGAGTTAGGTTATTTTCAGGACCGTAATACTATAAATACATCCGAACTAGATTACTAATTTGTAATTCAATAAGAGGAAAATGAAACATATACCTCAAGCACTCTCATCCAATACGGGGAACAAGAATGGGACTTTGGCCGTCATAGCTTCCTCAACGTCCTATATAGCTTCTTCCACCTTTTGATTCCTCCAAAGAACCTTTATCAAAGCTGCATCCTTTATCCTTAACCTCCGAACTTGCCTATCCAATATCTCAACCGTTGGCTCCTCATAAGACAAAGAATTACAAACACCAACATCCTCAATAGGTACTATCAAGAAAGGGTCACCTACATACTTTTTCTGCATAGATACATGGAAAACAACATGAATAGAAACAAAACTCATATGCAATTCCAACTCATAAGCGACATTACCAATCCTCTTCACAATCTGATGTGGGAAAATATGACAAGGATAGATCTTTATTTTCTTCCAGAATGTCATGATCCCTAGCATAGGAGACACATTTAAGAATACCCAATCAGTCACTTCAAATTCTGACCCTCTCCGCCTCATATTCATATAAGACTTTTAGCGAATCTGAGCAGTCTTAAGTTTTTCTCTAATCACTTTCATCTTTTCCATGTCTTGGTGAACCAAGTCAGGACCGAACAACCTAGTCTCACTGATATGACCTGAACCAGGACCTTGTCATAATAGGCATCCCTAGTCCAGCCAGGATCGGGGACCATCCCCATTGCCCAACCTAACATCTAAATATGCATACACTGAGTCAGATGAATTACAAATGTACAACAAGATAGTGTTTATAACAATTCCAGACTCTGGAATAGGTCCATGACCATGACAAACCCAAACAGTCCACCCATCCATTATCCAACCAACAACCAAAAATTGAACAAAATCGTAAACCAATCCATATATCCCACACCAAAGGAGTTTTATTTTAAATATATATATATAATCCTAAAACATAAAAGGATGAAATAATAATAAATACATTCAAATGGTATCAGCCCCAATACCAATGCCAATACTAAGGCTGACACCGCTACCTACACCGCCTATACTAACCCATAGTAGTTCCACAAAGCCTCTAACCAAAAGTAAAATAATATCTGGCTGGGACATGCACCCAACCATAGCCAAAGCTAATGTTAATGAAATAACTAAAGAATGTAAAAATATCTATGACTTAAAATAGTCTTCCAGAAAATAGAAGCGCACTATTTTAACCCAATCAAGATGATCTAAATCCAATCACTAAGTAGGAGGAGTAGAATGGCAAGTTCCTGCATCACGTGGGGATACAACCGCTAGAAGATCGGTCTATGGGTGAAAGCTGACATGCACTTAGGATAAGGATAAAATAATGCCAACCTTTTAGACAAAGTAAACCAACCATATGCATTCATAATCATACACACGCACACACGCACACACATACATATATATATATATATATAACTATGTTAGGAGAGGGAACCGAGTTTAGCTTGCCATTAAAACTATTAACCTTGGTATGTGTTTCTTAACCATGCTAGAACCACCCATGACCAATAAGGGTCCCGTGTAACCGCCTGAATGGGCCTTGATGCATATAGCTGGACGGACTAGAGATACTATAGGAGTAAGGAATTCCCGAGTACCCTTCGCTCTCCATGATACATACATACAAGTGTACTTAGGGGATTCCCATGTACCTCGTAAGTATCATCTATGGTCTCTATGACCAATATTTATGTCGGCAAACCTGAGTTTCCAGTGTCTATCCATTAGATTACATTTTCACGGTTCCAGTGTTTGTCCATTGGACTTACTACATCACGGTTAGTTACCACCTCATCATTATTGACCAATTAAGACCTTTGCCACACAACCATACTACCATTCCATTTATTAGTTACCAAGGCTATAAGTAGTGGTATTATAATACTGACTATAGCTTGAAAGCAATGTCCTTAGCCAACCTTTTAGAGATTAAGGGATTCCCATGTACCTATAGATTACATTATTGAGTTAACGTAGAGGATTCCCATGTATCCCACAAGTAGTTCATTATTAAGTTTGTTTGGGGGATACCCTTGTGCCCCATAAGGCTTTCAATTAGACAAACCATAGCCACCAAGACCTACCATTTAACTATTTAAACCATTTAGCATTCCATTACCAAGTTATACCAGGCAATAGTTCAATGAAAGTCCAACAATTAAACCAAAAATATTCCTATTGGCATTTTATAAATCGTGTTGGGGGCATAGTATTTCCAAAGCCAAAACTAATTAAAAATTAACCATTCCTATGCAACAAATTGTTCAAACCACCAGAATAATATGAAAATGAAAAGTAAAAGTCATGGGAAAACCATAACCAACCATTATAACCAAAACCCCCAACATATAATTGACAACCCAAGACCATACAACATTTATGCCATGAGAACTATACATAAATCATGCCTTAAGTTTAAACTAACACTGATAAATGAGTAAAATGCCTTAAATTAAGATGATGATGTAGAGAAATCACCCTTGGAATGCCCAAATTGATCCTATTAATGAAGCCCTGGCCTTTTTTAACTCAAAATCCTTAGAGAGAATTTAAGAGAGTTTCTAAGTGTTTAAGATTAGAATATTAGGGTAAATGATGTCCCAAGAGTGATATAAGTCATGGGACCTTAAGAGGTTAAGAGGGGAAATGTCCAGATTACCCCCAACTTAAACTGTATAAAACTCCTGCTGAAGGATATGACTCCCCTATACCACCCATACCCTTTCAAATGAGTCGTACCCACCACTCATACCCTAGGCCTTCCTTGGACCCTTAAAACTAGCCAATATACGACCACCAAGCCCCAATCGTACCCAAGTACATGAAACGTACCCTTTACCCATACCTTAGGCAGAATCAAGAGGCATTGACACTGTCCAACATACAAGTTAGACTATACCACTCATATCATATCTCACGACTCATAGTGCGCCACTCGTAGTTAGATCCAAGGTAAGTTACTATGTTTTAGATTAAGTGAATGATAAACCAACCCTATGACCCATCACCGATCGTACAACTCATAAAAATCCAAGTCGTATCCATTCCAAGAACACAACCTTCCAACACCACCAATAGAGGAACGAATACGACTGGGCCACCTGACCTATATCTCATATAGTGAGTCGTATGATGTCCAGAAAGTCCATAACCCATGAAATTTCTAAGGACCAAAATCTAGGGTGTTTCAGTCTCCCCCACTAGGATCATTCATCCCCCAATGATGGAAAAGGTAGTACTATCACGAGTTATACCCCAACATAACCTTTCCAAACTTTATCTAAGATTGAAAACAAAGATGCAAGGAAATCAATCTTCCTTTAACCAAGTTATAAAAAAAAAGATGTGATCAAGAACACATACCTTTTGCGCGAATATATAACAACAACAAAAAAAAACCCAGTAAATTCCCACATTATGGGGTCTGGGGAGGGTAGAGTGTACGCAGTCTATACCACTACCTCTAAAGAGGTAGAGAGGCTGTTTTCGATAGACCCCCAGCTCAAGACAAAGGATAGTATATAAAACATTAAAAGTATGGAACATGATAAAAATAACATAGGTACGATATCTACACAAAATTATACATTGCTAAACAAAGGACACCGAGGCCCTCTTACATATTAGATATGACTCATCCACCCACTTTAGTCCTCTACCCTAATGCTTTTTCTCCATACTTTCCTATCCAGGGTCATGCCCCCAGTTAGTTGTAATCACTCCAAGTCATGTTTAATTACTTCCGTCCAGTATTTCTTCGGTGTACCCCTACCCCGCTTGAAACCATCCAAGGCCAACCTCTCACACCTACAAACTTGGGTATCTATTCCTCTCCTCATCACATGACCAAACCATCTCAACCTCACTTCTCGTATTTTATCCTCCACCGACACCACTCCTACCTTCTCTCGAATAATCTCATTCCTAACCCTATCAGCCCTTGTAAATCCGCACATCCAATATAACATCCTCATTTCTGCCATCTTTAACTTTTGGATATACCTTCTGCACGAATATCTAGAGCATAAAAAATGCAGCTACTTGGACTTTATGTCCTCTTGTACTTTCCAAGTAGTTTCTTCCACCATGTGGTTTCGCTATAGAACCTTAATCAAAGCTATATCCTTGGTCCGCAATTGACGAAACTACCAATCCGAGATCACAACTAGGGTCTCTTCATAAGATAGAGAATTTGAGATACCCAATCCTCCCAAAGAAACAACCAATAAAGGATCACCTATACACTTTCTCAATATAGAGACATGGAAAACTGGATTAATGGAGCTCAAACTAGAGGGAAACTCTAATTCATACACAAAATTACCAACCCCCCTAAAAACCACATAAGGAACAACATACTGGGGACTGAGCTTTCCTTTTTGCCCAAACCGCACTACTCCCTTCATTGGAGAAATATTTAGGAATACCTTATCCCTAACTGCAAACTCCAAGTCCTTTTGCCTTATATCCACATAGGACTATTGGCAACTTAAGGTAGCCTTAAGCTTATCCTGAATCACCTTCATCTTCTCTATAGCCTGATAAACCAAATCCAGGCCAATAAGATTCTCATCACCAAGATCAAACCATCAAATAAGAGATCTATACCTCCTACCATACAATGCCTCAAAATGGGATGTCCCGATGCTAAAATAATAACTACTGTTATAAGCTAACTCTACAAGAGGTAGATGCTCAACCCAATTACCACCATAATCAATCACATATGTACGAAGCATATATTCCAATGTCTAGATAGTCCTTTCTGCTTTCCCATCTATCTGCGGGTGAAAAGCAACACTCAAACTAACCTTAGTATCCAATCCTTTCTAAAATAACCACCAAAAGTGAGATGAAAACTGCATAGCACGATCAGAGATGATCAAAATAGATACTCCATGTAGCTTTAAAATCTTATGAAGATACAACTCTCGCATAATCCTCAGCCAAAAAGTTAGTCCTCACTACAAGAACTGAGATAACTTTGTCATCCTATCCACGATCCACACTGAATTAAATTGGTTCTGAGATTGAGGAAGATCAGTAACAAAATCCATATTGATCACTTCCCACTTCTATTCAGGCAATTCAATCTCCTAATATAAGCCCCAGGCCTCATGTGCTCAACTTTTACTTGTTGATATACTAAATACTTGGCCACAAAATCAGCCACATCCTTCTTCATACCATTCCTCAAATATATCTCCTTGAGATGATGATACATTTTCATCAAACTGGGATGAACAACTTAACGTGATTAATGCACCTCATCACATACCCTTTCTCATAAACCATCAATGTCAGGAACACACAACTTTCCTTGGTATCACAAGGTACAATCACCACTAATCTCAAATACTATTACCTTTTGCCCACATACATCACCCTTAATTTTTATCAAGACATGATCTAGCATATGCTCCTCCTTAATCTCTACATCACGGAATATTTGAACCACTTCCTGTACCAATACACCATCATTCTCAAAGTATAAAAGGCAAACTCTAAGATTAGCCAAGTGGTGAATATCCTTCATCATCTCCCAACTCTCTTTATTTACATGAGCTAAAGTCCCCATGGACAATTTTCTATGAGCATTAACAACAACATTAGCCTTACCTAGATTATAGTGAAGACTCATATCATAATCCTTGAGAATATAAAGCTATCTCCTCTACATGAGATTAAGCTTCTTCTGAATGAACATATAATGTAGACTCTTATGATCCGAAAGGATGTCCACGTGCACTCCATATAGATAATGCTTCTAGATTTTTAATACAAACACCACCGCTAAAAGTTCCAAGTCATTAGTAGGATAGTTCCTCTCATGTACCTTCAACTGCCTAGAAGCATAAGCAATCACCTTCCTATGCAGCATCAAAACACAACCAAGTCCTACCTAGGACACATCACAGTAAACCACAAACCCCTTATTGCCTTCAGACAAAGTCAAAACTAAAGCCAAAGTTAGCTTATCCCTCAACTTCTTAAAACTACCCTCACAAGCGTCCGACCAAGAGAACTTTACCTTATTCTGAGTAAATTTAGTCAATGGGGAAGCTATTATGGAGAAACTCTCCACAAACCTCCTATATTACCCAGCCAAACCCAAGAAGCTGCGAATGTTGGCTGGATTTATGGATCTAGGCCACTTCCTAATCACCGCCACCTTTTGTGGATCCACCATGATCCCCTTATTAGAAATAATATGACCTAGAAAAGTGACATCGTTTAACTAGAACTCACATTTTTAGAATTTAACATACAACTGCTACTTTTTTCAAGGTCTGCAAGACCGCACTAAGGTGATTAGCATGATCCATATCACTATTAGAGTACGACAAAATATCATTAATGAACACAATGTCAAAAAGATCCAGAAACTGATGAAAGACCCTGTTCATTAAATCCCTGAATGCCGTCAGGGCATTGGTCAAACCAAATGACATGACCAAGAACTCAAAGTGCCAATACCGAGTATGAAAAGTTCTTACAGATATCCACCTCCCTTACCTTAAGCTAATGATACCCAGACAGAAGATCTATCATTGAAAAGAATTTGGCACCTTGTAACTGATAAAACAAGTCATCTATCCTTGGAAAAGGATACTTATTCTTGACCATCACCTGATTCAACTGCCGATAGTCAATACACATATGAATGGAACCATCCTTTTTATTCATGAATAATACCAATGAATTCCATGTGGATACACTTGGATGGATGATACCCTTATCTAAAAGATTCTTAAGTTGCTCCCTTAAGTTCCCTCAACTCGGCTGGAACCATTCTATAAGGAGGAATAGATATTGCACGACTGTACTAAACCAAATCAATCCCAAAATGAATCTCCCTATCTGGAGAAACACCAGGAAGACCATCTGGAAAGACCTCAAGAAACTCATTCACCATTGAAACCAAATATAAAGAAGAACCTTTCAAGTTAGAGTCTTTAACCTAGACTAGATGATAGTGACACCCTTTGGAGATTCACCTTTGAGCTCTAAGATATGATATAAACCTCCCCTTAGGATCTAGGGAACCACCCTCCCACTCAATAACAGGTTCACCAGGGAACTTAAAGACAACCTTATGAGTCTAACAATCTAAGGATGCATAGCACGAGTGTAACCAATCCATCCTCAGAATGGCATCAAAATCCACCATATCTAATTCATACAACTTCGCCAAAGTATTTATACTACCAACAAGTACCACACCCCCTATAGACTCGTTAAGCAACCATAGAGTCACCTATCAGGTAAAAATAAAAAAAGATTTAAAATAACCTCGAGATCAAAACCAAAATACACAGCCACAAATGGGGTCACATAAGAGAGAGTAGACCCCAAATCAAGTAAATAATACACATCATAAAAAAAGATTTGTAAAATACCAATCATGACATCAAATGATACCTCAGGATCCTATCGGGACGTAAAAACAAATAACCTATTCTGGCCTGTGCCGGTACCAGAAGAACAAATAGATCTAAAAGCAGTACCTTGGGTGCAGGAATAGATGAAGAGTCAAAAAAAACCTTGTTTCCTCCCAAAGCACCCTTACCAACTAGACAGTTTCTAAGCATATGGCCTGACTGACCATATTTGAAACACCTGCCTCCCATCACAGAAGCCCCAATGTAACCGACCATAAAACCTACAAAGAGGACATGACGAGGCTGAATAAGCACCAATAGATTGATATTGTTCACCCTATTCCCTAAAGTTATTGCCACCCTACTGACACTTATCACCTGACTACTTTAGGTAAGAAGGACTAGCTGTAGAAAAGGAACCAAAACTCCCCCACTTTTTCTTTGGCCACTTACCACCATCCCGACCACTTTGCTGTTGACTACCCTACTCAGAGAACTTGAACTTCTTAACCTGTCTTTAACCTACCTCTCCTATTTCCTCTTTACCTTCTCCACTGATTGCATATGAATAACTAGTCTAGAAATATCCATGTCCTTGATTGGCAATGTAGTCTTGTTTTTAATAATCAACTCACGAGATATTCCTAAATCTAACTTTCTAATCCTAGACCTCCTATAAGATATCAATTTTGGAGCATACCTAGACAACTGGTGAAATTTCAAGGCATATTCCTTGACCGACATCTTCCTCTCTTTTAGATTAATAAATTTTTCTGCCTTCACTTCCCTCAACTCTTGAGGAAAGAAACGGTCCAGAAAATCATTAGAGAAAGTCTCCCACAGAGAAGAATCATCAACCTCTCCCTTTTTCTACTCCTATTTCTCTTACCATTGGTACGCCACATCCTTTAGCTAATAGGCAGTAAAATTCACCCTTCCACATTCGTGGCCTGTATCACCCTTAAGATCTTTTCCATTTCATCCAGAAAATTCTAAGGATCCTCCTACACCATAGCACTAATAAAAGTTAGAGGATTCAACTTCATAAACTAGCCAACCCTTATGGCCTCAAAAGATGAAATACTAGATACACCACGCTCAGCCTGAGAATCTACCAATTGAGCAATCACATGAACTAATTGATAGAACTCTGCATTTTTCATGTCTCACTGAGGAGCCTCAGAAAGTCTAGAAGGAACGGTAGAACTTTAGAAATATTAGGGACTGGACCCCTAGACCAAGTATGGATCCCTGGAGTAGAGCGTTTCCTACCAACATTGTCCCTAGCTAATACCAAAGAGTTTTGGTGATATTTAGATCATCAAGGAATGATCTAAAAAGCAAACAAAATAAATAAGAGGATATTCTAGGACTTATACTCCAAGCTTGAAAATAGAACACAAAGAAGAGAAATGTTTTTTGAATGCCTTGTAGCCTCTCTCTTATGAGTATGGCACACTACATACCCTTAAAAGAGACTTTACTCGACATATCATTGTGGACTCCCAATTGACAATGAACCTAAAGCTCCGATATCATATTGACCCAAACCAAACTGGGGCCTTGTCGTAAATGGCATCCAAGTCCAACCAGGATCGAGGGCCACCCCCGTTGCCCAACCCAACCTCCAAATACACATTTCCTAAGTCGGATAAATTCCAAACGTATAACCAAATAGCATTAATTATAATTCCAGACTCTGGGATAGGTCTATGACCATGACCAACCCAAACAAGTCCACCGATCTATTATCCAACCAATAACCAAAACCGAACAAAATTGTAAACCAATCCAAACATCCCATACCAAATGAGTTCCATTATAAATATATATAATCCAATAATATAAAAGGATGGAACAATCATAAATATAGTAAAATAGTATCATCCCCAATACCAATGCTAATACTAAGGCTGACACCACTACCAACACCGCCAATACCAACCCATAGTAGTTTCACAAAGACTCTAACCAAAAGTAAAATAATATCCGATTGGGACATGATCCCAACCATATCCAAAGCTAATGTCTATGAAATAACCAAAGTATGTAAAAACATCCACTACTTGACATAGAGCCTTCCAAAATATAGAAGCTCACTACTTCAATCGAATCGAGATGATCTCGAATCCAATCACTAAATAAGAGGAGTAGAATAGCCGATTCCTATATCATGTGGGGATATAACATCCCAAAGATGGGTTAGTAGGTGAATGCTAGCATGCAATCAGGATAAGGATAAAATAATACCAACCTTTTAAACCAAGTAAACCAACTACATGCATTCACAACCATACATATATATATAACCATGCTATGAGAGAGAACTAGTTTTATCACGCTATTAAAACCATTAACCTAGGTATGTGTAGCTTAACCATCCTAGGACAACCCATGGACTATATGGGTCCAGTGTAACCTCCTGAGCGAGCCTTGATGTATGTAGCCGCATGAACTGGAGAACCATAGGAGTAGGGGATTCCTGAGTACCCTTCACTCTTCATGATACATATGTACAAGTGTACTTAAGGGATTCCCATATACCCTATAAGTATCTTATATGGTCACCATGACCAATCCTCAATTCAAAAAACATGAGTTTCCAGTGTCCTTCCTTTGGACTTACACTTTCACGGTTAACTCTCACACCCTGCCATTATTGCCTAATTAAGACCATTGCCACACAACCATACCACCATTCTATTTATCATTTACCACGGCTATAAGTAGTGGTATCATCATACCGACTGTAGATTGCAAACAATGTCCTTAGACAACCTTTTAGAGATTAAGGGATTCCTATGTACCCATAGATTACATTATTGAGTTAACTTGGAGGATTACTATGTAGCACCCAAGTAGTTCATTGTTAAGTTTTCTTGGGGGATTCCCATATAACCCACAAGGCTTTCAATTAGACCAACCATAACAACCAATCCCTACCATTTAACTATTCTAAGCCATTTAAACCATTTAGAGTTCCACTACCATATTAAACCAGGCAATAATTAAATAAAAGTCCAACAATTAAACCAAAAACATTCTCATAAGCATTTTATCAAATATGTTAGGGGCATAGCATTTCCAAATCTAAAACCAATCACCAATTAACCATTCCCATGAAACCATTGCTCAAACCACCATAATATTATGAAAACCATAAGTAAAAGATATAAAAAAACAATAACCCACCATTACAACCAAAACCCCCAACATATAATTAGAAACCCAAAACTATACAACATTTATTCCATTAGAACAATACATAAAACATGCTTTTAGTTGGAACTAACAATGGGTAGGAGTAACATGCCTTAGATTAAGAAAATGATAGAGGACAATCACCCTTGTAAGTCCCAAATTGATCCTATTTATGAAACCCTAGACTTTCTTAACCTAAGAGCCTTAGAGAGAATTTGAGAGAGTTTCTAAATGTTTAAGAATAGAATATTAAGGTGGTAAATGATGTCCTAAGAGTGATATAAGTCATGGGGTCTTAACAGGTTAAGAAGGGAAATATCCAGATTACCCCTAACTTAAACTATATAAAAATCCCATAAGAGGGTAAGACACTAACATATAACCCATACCCTATCATATGAGTGGTACCCACCACTCATACCTTAGCCCTCCCTTGGACCCCCAATACTGGCCTACATACGTCCACCAAGTCCTAATCGTACCCAACCCTATGACACATACCATTTATCCACACCTTTGGCAGAATCAAGAGGGGTTGACACTATCCAACATATGAGTTGGAATATACCACTTATATCCTATATCACAACTTATGGTGAGCCACTCGTACTTAAATCTAAGTTAAGTTACTAAGTTTTAGATTAAGTAAAGGAGAACTCAACCCTATGCCCTCTCACCCACCATACGACTCGTATCCACCAAAGTTGTATCCATTCCAGAAACTCAACCACACAATCCACCAATACAGGACAACATACAACTAGGTCACCTGACTCGTATCCTCACCATACAACTAGTATGGTGAGTCGTATGATATCCAGAAAGTTTATAATCTAAGAAATTTCTAAGGACCAAAACCCAGGATGTTTTAGTCTTCCCTACTAGGATCATTCATCCCCGAATAACAGAAAAGGTAGTACAAACATGATTTATGCCCCACCATAATTATTCCAACCTTTAACTAAGTTAGAGAAAAAAGATGCAAGAAAATAAATCTTTATTTAACCAAGTTAAAAAACAAAGATGTGATCAAGAACACATACCTTCCGCACAAATATCCAGAGCAAAAAACAAATGTGGATACTTGGACTTCATGTCCTCTTCCACTTTCTAGGTAAATTCTTCCACCTTGTGGATCCTTCATAAAACCTTAACCGAAGCTACATTCTTGGTCTACAACCGATGAACCTACCAATCTAAGATTTCAATTAGGGTCTCTTCATAAGATAAAGAATTCAGGATATCCAATTTTCCTAAATAAACAACCTATAAAGGATCAACTATACACATTCTCAACATAGAGACATAGAAAACCGAATGAATGGAGTTTAAACTAGAGGGAAAGTCAAATTCATACGCAACATTACTAACCTTCCTTAAAACCACATAAGGACCAACATACGAGGGACTGAGATTTCTCTTTTTCCCAAACCGCATTACTCCCTTCATGGTAGACACCTTTAGGGATACCTTATCCCTAACCTCAAAATCTAAGTCCCTTTGCCTTACATCTGCATAGGACTTTTGGAAACTTTGGGTAGCCTTAATCCTATCTTGAATTACCTTCACCTTCACTAACGTACCCAAATATTTTTGAAGAAAATGCCAAAAGTAAGAAAAAAACTATGTACTAGGTTTGAAATGATGGACATAGGCGTTCCATGCTACTCGACTATCTCCTGAATAAACAACATGGTATAATACTCCCCTAAGTAGTTTGTCCCTACAGGAAAGAGGTAGGAAGACTTTGTCATTCTATCCAAAATGACCCAAATAAAATCATACTAATTGCAAGACCGTAAAAGACTTGTAACAAAGTCCATATTGATCATCTCCCACTTTCATATGGGAAACTCTATCTATTGAGACATGCTACCAGTCCTCAAGTATTCAACCTTGACTGTTGACAAACTATACACTTAGCAACAAAATTCACCACATCTCTCTTTATATTATTCCACTAATATATTTCATTCAAGTTATGATAAATTTTAGTTGAACCCTAATGATTTGTATATTTGGACTCATGAGCATCAGTCAAAATCTTTTCCCACAGCCTATCAATATTAGGAACACACAATCTTTCTTGATACCTCAAAATACCATCTCCCCCAATGTCAAAAGCTATAACCTTTTGCTAACCCAAATCATCTTTAATCTATATAAGTATGGGATCTAAAATCTCTTCCTTCTTTACCTCAGCACCAAGAGATGCTTTAACCACTTTTTGAATAATAACTCCCCTATCCTCATAATCTAAGTGACTAACTCCAAAGTTAGCAAACCTATAAATATCCTTCACCACCCCTTTTCTCCTCATCAATGTGAGATAGGCTCCCCATAGAAAACCTGCAAAGAGCATCAATAACAACATTAGCTTTACCTGAATGGTAATGCAAACTCATGTCATAATCCTTAACTAGTTTGAGCCACCATCTTAGCCTAAGATTCAATTCCTTCTGCATAAACATATATTGCAAGCTTTTATGATCTAAATAGATATCCATATGCACCCCATACAGATATTGGTGCCAAATATTCAAAGCAAAATACACAACTGCTAACTCTAATTTGTTAGTTGGATAATTCCTATCATGAACCTTAGACTCCGTAGAAGCATAAGATACAACCTTACTATGCTACATCATAACGCAACCTAATCCCATACTAGACACATCACAGTACATAACAAAACTATTGGTACCCTCGAGTAGGGTTAAAACTGGCACAGAAGTCTACTAATCCTTTAAATTCTCAAAACTACCCTCTGAAGCATTAGACCATAAAAACTTAACCCTTTTTTAAGTCAACTTTGTCAACGAGGCAACAATAGAAGAGAAATTCTCCACAAACCTTCTATAATACCCAACCAATCCCAATAAGCTCCTAATGTTGGTAGGAGTCATGGGTTTATGCCTTTTCTTAACTGCCTCAACTTTTTGTAGATCTACCTTGATCCCATTACTAGATACAATATGCCCTAGAAAAGTCACAAAATTAAGCCAAAACTCACACTTAAAAATTTGGCATACAAATTTTTGTCCTTAAGAGTCCGCAACACAATTTGGAGGTTATTGGCATAATCCTCCTCACTCTTATAGTATACCAAGATATCATCAATAAAGACTATAACAAACAAGTCCAAAAACTACCTGAACACTTGATGCATAAGATCTATGAAGGCAGTCAGAGCATTGGTTAACCCAAATAACATAACCAGAAACTCAAAATGACCATACTTAGTTCAGAAAAGAGTCTTGGGAATATCAACCTCCAAAATTTTCAAATGATCTATCCCAAATGAAGATCAATCTTAGAGAAATACCTAGGATCCTAAAGTTGGATAAAAAGATCATTAATCCTAGAAAGAGGGTACTTATTTTTCAATGTAACATTGTTCAACTGATGGTAGTCTATACATATTAGAAAAGACCAATCTTTATTTTGCACAACAAGCATAGGATCACCCCACGAAAAAATACTAGGATGAATGAAACCCTTATCAAGAAGTTCCTTTAACTGACTCTTTAGCTCCTTTAATTTAATCGAATCCATCCTTTAAGGAGGAATAAAAATGGAGCGAGTATTCGGTAGAAGATAAATCCCAAAATCTATTTCCCGATCAGGAATAATTCTTGGAAGATCATTGGGAAATATTTGAAGAAATTAATTAATCACAGAGACAGATAGCAAAGAAGGAGTTTCAGAATTAGAATCCTTAACCCGAGCTAGATAGTATAGACACCTTCTGAAAATCAACTTTGAGCTTTAAGATAGAAAATAAACCTCTCTTTAGGTACTAAGGAACTTTCTTCCTATTTGATCATTGGTTTATTAGGAAGTTGGAAACTGACCTTTTGGGTCCTATAATCCAGAGAAACATAGCCCGAATGAAGCTAATCCATCCCCAATATTATTTAGAAAACACCATATCATGTTCTATCAAATCAAATAATATCTTTCTATGAAAGATGGACACCAAAGATTTTTTCTAGCAACTATAGAATCACCCACCAGAGTAGAAACATGTAATACCCTGAGAATCCTAACCAATAGTAAAACCATGCTTCAAGCTCATGAGAAATAAATTATAGATATATTGGTAGTTTTATGATCAAGGGTGATGTGTATTAAGGCCTCAAATATGTCCTAGCTATTAGGGGAATCAAAACATCCCTTATCGATTGAATTCTTGAGAAAGATATTGGTTTAGTCAATTTCAAATGAGTATATCTTTTGTTATACTATGAATTTCTTATCTCATGACACACCAATAGATAGATAATTGAATTATCTTTCTAATGATACCAATTTTGCAAAAATACAATATCGGAGTAAAAGGTTATGGCTATTTTATAGTGAGCTATTCGGACTGCCAAAGTACGATGGGAAGGCCGGCGGACCGTCTCCCAAACCATCGTAACTGAAGCAGTAAGCATATTTTCTAGACAAATAATGACAGGTTGAAGGGACAGTCCATCCCCAGGCGACGGTTCGTAGCCCAAACCATTGGGGACCTCTATTTTGCAATTTTAAGCCATTTTTGAAAGGATTTTTGGGTCTTTTCCATCCCTTTTAACACCAAATTAAATCAAATTAAAGCACATAACTTCATATTCTTTTATAGCATCAAAATTAGGGTTCCTTTCAAGATTATTCCCCTAGAACAAGGTTCAAATCCTTCTTCAAGAAAACTCTAGAATCAAAACATCACCATTCAAGAACCTTCAAGAAAAGCCTCCAAGAACATTCTCAAGGCTTCAAAATTCAACTTGTTCCATCGAATCAAGACAAATAAGGTATGTGGGGTTTCAATAAGAATAATTCTTTCATTTTTGTGCCCAAAAACTTACTTTAAGTTACAAATTTTTAAATTTTTATATGATTTCCATGAAATTTAAGTTAGGGTTTATACCCCATGTTTCTAATTGTATGATTTTGAGACCTTAAGTGATTTGGATATTGAGTTACATGTATACTTTCAAATATTTATGCACATGATCATATTTTTCCAGATTTTAAGTTGATTTACCAATAATTACATTATCAAGCATGGACCTTTTGGTATTTTAACATAAGTTTGAAACATGGGCTTTAAGACCTAAGATTTAGCCTTGATATTTTAAGAAGATCATAATTTTAAGTCTCCTTGATGATTTTTTACCAAGTTTCAAGAAAGAAAGTTGCTCTTTGAATCCTAAGCTAAAATAGGAATCCACAGTATTTATGATTTAAATCAAAGAGAAGTATAATTGCCTTCCTCTATACATCTTTGTACTATTTTAAGGTTGATTTCCTATAAGTTCTGAGCCTAAGTATGGGAGTAGTATTTAGCACCTAGTTGTGCTTCATTCCAAGGTCTCATGCCCTAGAACTACAAGCCACCATAGGATTATGATTTACCCCAAGTGGGATAAGATAATGATCACTAAAGTTAAGGTTCTATTCTGATGGAAAGGGTAGAACAACTCTCCCCAATGTGGGCAAGACATTGCAATCTACGTCAGGTCACATGGTTTATGTCGGTTAGAAGAAACTCCCAAGTTTCTAGAGTCTCCAAGTCTCCAAAGCTGTATAGTTCTTGAGATCCCGAAGTTCTATTCTCCTCAAGATAAAAGCATAAGTTTTGAAAGTTATTGTTTAAGATTCTTTTTTGCTTACAAGCTTTGAGAATAAGATGAGAATACAAATTTTAGAACTAAGTATAATGACGCACGATATTTATGCTACATGTTTCATTATTCATGATTTATGAGATTTAGATTTTAGATTTATACAAGTTATGTGAGTCATTTATATCAGCATGCATGGTTTTATAAAGAGTAATGATAATGTTTACTTATTGTATACACCTCTATATACTCAGTACATCCTCAAAGTACTGATCCACATATATGTCTATGTGCTATATTATCTCATAATATAGGTTCAGGTGCTCAGTCTTAACAGCGACAGTGATCTCTGAGTACCTTTATCTACACTTCTAAAGTTGGTAAGCCTCATGGTTCGTGGACCTTTTTCTCTAATATTTAATTTTAATGGCCGTAATTTATTATTTTCATTTCAGCTGAAGTCATTTGGGGGTTTGTCCCAATGACTCTCTAGTTCTTTAGTAAGTAGAGGCTTGTCGGACTAATAGTTGGAGTTTTAAGATTTTTAGTATTTGTTATCCAGATAATATTTTCTATTATTTCACTTTAGATTAGGTATGATATATTATTATTCCTTAGCTCATTTATCCTAAAGTAAGTATTAGATTTAGCAGTAGGCACAAAGGGTTAGCTTGGGGCTACTTGTAGCCTTGAGCACCATGTGATGCTTCGGTATAAGATTTTAGGACATTACAAACTTAGTATCAGAGCCTAAGGTTTAGAGAGTTCTAGGGAGTCTGACAAGCTATGTTACGTAGAGTCTTGATCATCGGTGTGAAGCGCGCCACATCTATGAGCAAGAGGCTATGGGATATTTTAGGAAAAGTTATCTATTTCTTTCAGAATCCATCAATCCTACAACAGTCTCTATATGATATTAACTCATGATTTTTTATGACAAAAAATGCCTTATCGTAGAGTTAATGCTCATAGAAATAACAATCATCCACCCCAACCTGTTGATCCCTTGAATGAAAATGTGTCTTATATAAAATTTTGGGCTACTTTTCAGACGTTAGCCCAAGCTGTGACTGCTACTGTGCAAGCCAACAATCAGGCTACTATTCTGCATTAGCAAGGAAGGATGCAACTACAGCCAAACTTCATGATTTTATGAGGATGAATTCATCAAAATTCTTTGGGTCAAAAGAAGTGAGGACCCACAACGGTATCTTGATGAGGTCAAAAAGATCACCCAAGTTATGCATGTTTCTAAGGTGAAGAGTATAAAATTGGTATCCTATAGACTGAAGGATGTTGCTTATTATTGGGTAGTGATATAGAGGAAGAATAGAGGGGAGAATGCAACTCCTATTACTTGGCAGGTGTTTCAGGATGGATTCTTAGACAAGTTTTTCCCACTTAAGATGAGGGAAGCTAAGATAAAGGAGTTCACAAACCTGACGCAAGGCTCCATGACAGTAAAGGAGTATTGTCTCAAGTTCAACCAGTTATCTAAGTATGCTCCTGGCTTGATAGCTGACCCCAGATCTAGTATGAGTAAGTTCGTGACTGGTGTGTCTAGATTAGTGGTTATGGAGTATAGGACTGCTATGCTCAATAGAGACATGGATCTTTCTATCCTGATGATATATGCTCAACAAATTGAGAAAGAAAATATAAGGGAGAGATAGAGAGTAAGAGGACATAAGAAGGCTAGATAAGATTAGTTTGAGTATGGTCAGCCTAGATCCCATGGAGGGAATTGCCCACAGTTTTAGAATTGTTTGGCTATGCCAGCGCCTTCATCAACCAGTGCTCCAACACCCAAAAATAGGCAGGAACAGTGGGGTAAGTCTTTTATGTCCAGGTCTCAGAATAGTGTGAGTGGTAGGTCCAGTTATTCTCCATGTGCTAAGTGTGGTAGAACCTATCCCAGAGAGTGCTTAGCCGAGTAGAAGGGTTGTTTTAGTTATGGAAAGTTAGGCCTTAGACTTAGAGAGTTTCCGCATGCTAGGCAGGGGAGCCAAGATATTTGACCCCAGACTCAGGCTATCATTGGACTAGCTCCTTTAGCTCGTCGAGCCCCTCTTCAGGGTGCTTCATCCAGCACTGCTGGCGGTGAGTGCCAGAATTGATTCTATGCTTTGATATCCTACCAAGAGTAGGAGGATTCACCATATATTGTTACTGGTATGCTTTGTGTCTTTCATTTTGATGTGTATGTATTGTTGGACCTTGGGTCAAGTTTCTCTTATATGACTCCATTAGTTGCTCTAAATTTTGAGATAAGTTCTGAAAAGATCCTTGAGCCTATCCTGGTTTCTACCCCAGTAGAAGAGTCAATTATTGCTAAGAAAGTTTACAAAAAGTGTCCTATTACTGTTCTTCATAAGGTCATATTTGCAAATTTGATAGAGTTAGATATGGTCAATTTTGATCTTATTTTGGGTATGGATTGGATTTATTCCTATTATGCATCTATAGATTGTTGGACCCATGTGTTTAAGTTTCAATTCCCAGATAAGCCAGTCTTTGAGTAATCCAGAAATTCTGTATCTTCCAAGAGTCATTTCATATCTTACCTTAAGGCCAGAAAGTTGATTTTCAAAGGTTGCATTTATCATCTAGTCCGAGTTAAAAACACTAAGTCTGAACTCCAATAGTTCAGTCAGTTAATATAGTTAATGAGTTTCTGGATAAGTTTCTAGAAGATCTCCCAGGAGTACCTCTCTATAGGGAAATAGAGTTCGATATTGACCTTCTTCCTAATGCACAACCTATTTTTATCCCTCCATACCATATGGCACCAACAGAACTTAAGGAATTGAAAGAGCAACTTAAAAATCTTCTAGATAAAGGTTTCATAAGGCCCAGTATTTCTCCATAGGGCACACCTATCCTATTTGTGGAAAAGAAAGATGGTTGTTTGCATATGTGCATTGAATATCGTCAACTTAATAAGGTCACAGTCAAGAACAAATACCCTTTTCCTAGAGTTGATGAACTGTTTGATCAATTGAAAGGTGCAAGTTATTTCTCAAAGACAGACCTTAGATCCGGCTATTATTAGCTTAAAGTAAGGGAGTGTAATATTCCAAAGACAGCTTTCCAAACCTGTTATGGTCATTTTGAGTTTCTAGTTATGCCTTTTGGGCTAACCAATGCTCCAACATCTTTCATGGACCTCATGAATCGAGTGTTCAAACAGTATCTTGATATGTTTGTCATAGTGTTCATAGATGATATCCTTGTTTACTCCCGTAGTGAGGATGACCATGCAGCTCATCTGAGAGTTGTCTTGCAAACTCTTAGAGATCACCAATTGTTCACGAAATTCAGCAAGTGTGAATTTTGGCTAAGGTCAGTAGCCTTTCTTGGCCATATTATTTCAGCCAAAGGCATTATAGTTGATCCCTAAAAGATAGAAGCCATAAAAAATTGTTCGAGACCTATCTCTCCATTAGATATTAGATGTTTCTTGGGTATAGCTAGCTATAACCATCATTTAATTAAAGGTTTCTCATCTATTGTGTCTTCCATGACCCGATTAACCCAAAAGAAAGTTAAGTTCCTGTGGTCAGATTCCTGCGAGAAGAGTTTTCAAGAGTTGAAAACTTGACTCACTTCAGCCCCAGTCTTAACATTACCTGATGGTACGGATGGTTTTGTGGTGTATTGTGATGCCTCTAGAGTTGGTTCAGGTTGTGTGTTGATGTAGAGAGGTAAAGTTATATCCTATGCCTCTAGATAGTTAAAGACGCATGAAAAGAATTACCCAACCCATGATCTTGAATTAGCTCCTATGGTTTATGCTTTGAAAATCTGGAGACACTATCTGTATGGTATTTATATTGATATGTTTATGTACCATAAAAACTTGCAGTATATGTTTACACAAGGGAGTTAAATCTTCATCAGAGAAGGTGGTTAGAGTTGCTAAAAGATTATGACATGAGCATGTTGTATCATTTAGGAAAGGCCAATATAGTGGCAGACGCCCTTAGTAGGTTGTCTATGAGCAGTGTTGCTCATGTGGAGAAAGATTAGAAAGAATTATCTTGTGAAGTGCATCATTTGGATAGATTAGGTATTAGGTTTCTTGATTCAGCTGAGGGGAATGTTTGGGTTCAGAGTAGTTCCAAATCCTTATTAGTTTCGAAAATGAAGGAAAAGCAAGACATAGATTCTAGTGTTCTCTAACTGAATAAATCGGTGAAAGACCAAAAGGTAGAGGTTTTCTCCCAAGAGAGAGATGGCGTTTTGAGATTTCAGGATAGATTGTATGTTCCTTGTGTTGATGATTTGAGCCAGAGAATTATGGATAAAGCGTATGGTGCACGATATTCTATTCATCCTGGTGCTACCAAGATGTATCGTGACTTACGGGAAATCTATTGGTGGAGTGGTATGAAGAAAGATATAGTGGAGTTTGTGGCAAAGTGCACAACTTACCAACAAGTTAAGGTAGAGCACCAAAGACTTGGTGGTGCGATGCAAGAGTTTGGTATCCCCACTTGGAAGTTGGAAGAGGTGAATATGGATTTTGTGACTGGTTTACCCCTTTTGCACTATCATCATGATTCGATTTTGGTTGTTGTAGACAGTTTGACTAAGTCAGTGCATTTCCTACTAGTGCACACATCTTATACAACTAAGGATTATGCTAAGTTTTATATTTGAGAGTTAGTCAGACTGCATGGAGTTTCCTTGTCTATCATCTCAGATAGGGGTAATCAGTTTACTTCCTAATTTTAAAGAGATTTTTAGAAGGGTCTTGGTACCCAAGTTCACCTTAGTTCTGCTTTTCATCTGCAGACAGATGGTCAGGCAGAGAGGACCATCCAGACTCTAAAAAATATGTTGAGGGCATGTGCTCTTGATTTCAAAGGTAGTTGCGATGAGCTTTTTCCCTTGATCGAGTTCGCTTATAATAACAGTTATCATGGTAGCATTCAGATGGCCCCGTTTGATGCTCTCTATAAGAGGAGATGTAGATCACCCATAGGTTCGTTTGAAGTGGGTGAGGCCATCTTGTTTGGGCCTAATGCAATTTTTGAAGCTATGGAAAAACTAAAGTTGATTAGATAAAGATTGAAGATAGCCTAGAGTCGCCAGAAATCATATGTAGATGTAAGAAGAAGAGATCTTGAGTATAAAATTGAAGTCTTAGTATATTTGAATATTTCACCCTTGAAAGGGTTAATGATATTTGGTAAAAGGGGAAAACTTAGTCCCCGTTATGTTGGTCCCTATAGAATTTTGAGATGTATCGAGAAAGTAGCTAATGAGGTTGAATTGCCTATATATTTTTTAGCTATTCGTCCTGTCTTTCATGTCTCTATTCTTAAAAGAGTGCATTGGTGATTCCATTGTAGTAGATCTGTCAGAGAGCTCAGATATTTAGAATAGTCTTTCATTTGAATAGATTCCAGTTGATATTCTAGACCATCAGATCCGTAGACTAAGGAACGAAGAAGTTCCCTTGGTCAAGGTTCTTTGGTAGAACCAGCAGTTGAGGGTACTACTTGGAAAGCAGAAATAGATATGGGAGCCAAGTACCCTTACCTATTCACTGTAAACTCAGATATATCGAAGGTACTACTCTTCCTTAAACCATCCCCTTTCTAATCAAAGATTCATCTATATAGCTATTCTTATTAAGATTTTATGCATTCTCTAAAGTACTCAAAAGTTTAGAATGATGTAGAGTCAGTTTAGTAATTTATTTCAGCTATGCATCCTCAGTTTTCTCAGCTAGCCAACCGCATTCGAGGATGAATTTTCCCAAGAGGAGATATTGTATTATCCCGAGGATCCTAACCAATAGTAGAACCATGCTTAAATCTCATGAGAAAAATATTATAGAGGTTTTGGTAGTTTTATGATCAAGAGTGATGTAGGGAATCAAATATGTCCTAGCTATTAGGCAAATCAAAACATCCCTTACCGATTGAATTCTTGAGAAGGATATTGGTTTAGTAAAATTAAAATGAGCATATCTTTTGTTATACTACAAATTTAATAGTTCATGACAAACGAACAGATAGCTAATTGAATTATCTTTCCAACGGTACCAATTTTGCCAAAATACGATAATAGAGGAAAAAGTTATGGCTATTTTACAGTAAGCTGTCCGGACTGTCAAAGTGCGACGGAAAGGCCGATGGACCCTCATGCCTATGATGGACCATCACAAAAACCATCGCAACTGAGGCAGTAAGTCTGCTTTTTGGCCAAAAAGAAATGGGTTGAAGGGACGGTCCATCCCCAGGGCGACAGTTCATCGCCCAAACCGTTGGGGACCTCCGTTTAGCGATTTTATTCCATTTTTGAAAGGACTTTTGGGTCTTTTCCACCCTTTTTAAAACATAATTAAATAAAATCAAAGCACATAACTTCATATTCATCCATATCATCAAAATTAGGGTTCCTTTCATAATCAATCCCCAAGAACAAGGTTCAAACCCTTCTTCAAGAAAACTCAAGAATCAAAACATCACCATTCAAGAACCTTCAAGAAAAGTCTCCAAGAACATTCTCAAGGCTTCAAAGTCAAATTGTTCCATCGAATCAAGCCAAATAAGGTATGTGAGGTTTGAACAATAATAATTATTTTGTTCTTGTGCCCAAAAGCTTACTTTAAGTTATAAATTTCTGAATTTTGATATGATTTCCATGAAATTTAAGTTAGGGTTTATACCCTATGTTTCTAATTGCATGATTTTGAGACCTTAAGTTATTTGGATATTGAGTTACATGTCTACTTTTGAATATTTATGCACATGATCATATTTTTCCAGATTTTGAGTTGATTTACCAATAATTACATTATCAAGCATGAACTTTTTGGTGTTTTAACATAAGTTTGAAACATGGGCTTTAAGCCCTAAGACTTAGCCTTGATATTTTAAGAAGATCATGATTTTAATTCTCCTTGATAATTGTTTATAAAGTTTCAATAAAGAAAGTTGATCTTTCAATCCTAAGTTAAAATAGGAATCCACAGTAGTTATGATTTAAATCAAAGAGAATTATAATTGGCTTCCTCTATACATCCTTGTACTGTTTTAAGGTGGATTTCCTAAAAGTTCTGAGCCAAAGTATGAGAGTAGTATTTAGCACCAAGTTGGGCTTGATTCCAAGGTCTCATGCCCAGAACTATGAGCCACCATAGGATTATGATTTATCCCAAGTGGGTTAAGATAGTGATCACTAAAGTTAAGGTTCTATTCCGATGGCAAGGTTAGAACAACTCTCCCCAATGTGGGCAAGACATTGCAATCTACATCAGGTCACATGGTTTATGTCGGTTAGAAGAAACTCCCAAGTTCCCAGAGTCTCCAAGTCTCCAAAGCTTTATAGTCCTTGAGCTCCCAAAGTCCTATTCTCCTCAAGATAAAAGCATACATTTTAAAAGTTATTGTTTAAGATTCTTTTTTGCTTATAAGCTTTGAGAATAAGAGGAGAATACAGATTTTAGAACTAAGTATAATTACTTATGAGATTTATGCAACATGTTTCATTATTCATGATTTATGAGATTTAGATTTCACATTTATTCAAGTTATGTGAGTCATTTATATTAACATGCATGGTTTTATAAAGAGTAATGATAATGTTTACTAATTGCATACACCCCTATATACTCAGTACATTCTCAAAGTACTGATCGAAATATATGTCTATGTGCTACATTTTCTCATAATGTAGGTTTAGGTGCCCAGTCTCAACAGCGACAGTAATCTTCGAGTACCTACATCTACACTTCCACAGTTGGTGAGTCCTTATGGTTCGAGGACCTTTTTGTCTGGTTTTCAGTCTTGATGGTAGTCATTTATTGTTTTCAGTTTAGCTTGAGTAGTTAGGGGTTTGTCCCGATGACTCTCCAGTTTTTTGGTAAGTAGAGGCTTGTCAGACTAATAGTTGGAGTTTCCAGTTTTTTAGTATTTGTTATCCAGATAATGCTTTCTGTTATTTCAGTTTAGATTTGGCATGATATAGTATTATTGCTTAGATTATTTATCCTAAAGTAAGTATTCGATTTTGTAGCAAGATCAAAGTGTTAGCTCGGGGATACTTGTAGCCTTGAGCACCATATGACGCTTCGGGATGAGATTTCGAGGCGTTACAAAACAGAAAGAGGGCTAAAATATTTTCAGTACCATGACGAAAGTTTACAGCCACATAAGGGGTCACATAAGATAGGGTAGAACCCGAATCAAGCAAACAATAAACATCACAGGAAAAGAGCTATAACATACTAGTAACAACATCAAATGCATCTGATTCTTGATGAGCGGCAAGTGCATAGAGATGATTTTGGACAGTGCCGGTACCAGAAGTGGCACCCTTAGGTGTAATAACCAAAGAAGAAATGACCAAAACCTTATTAGCTCTAGCGGCAACCATAACTATAAGATAATTTCTTCGTAGATGACCAAGATGACCACAATTGAAGCACAAGTTCCTCCCCTCCTCACAATAACCATGGTGAAGCTCTCCACAAAAATGACAAGGATAATAAGGTGGGGCTGACTAAGCTCTACTAACCTGAACTGGGTAACCTGTGCCTTCGAACAACTGCTAGTTTAAAAGCGACGATCAGTAAAAGGATTAAGATAAGCAGCACTATTTGTCGAATAAGAATTCCCCCAACTCTTTTCTTAGTCCACTGTCTATATCTCTCCCCTATTTTGCTGACCCCACCCTATTCTGAATATCTACCTACTCTTTTTTCTCATCCTCTACCTGCTGTATATAAACCACTATCCAGGAGATTTCCATTTCATTGTTCAACATCACAGCCTCACAGTCCAATACCAAGTCACGGGACAAACCAGATGTAAACTTCCTCATTTGGATCTCATGTTAGCCACTAACTCCAGAGCATAATCGACAACTGCTATAATTTTAGAGCTTACACCTACATGCTTATCTTTCTTTGCTTTAAGTTCACAAACTCTTCAGCCTTAGCTTCCCTCAACTCTTGATGAAAGAAGTGATAAAGAAAGGCCCTTAAAAGCTTATCCCATAATGCCAGCTCAACATTCACCCCTCACAGCTTTTCATTCCTCATACCACTGATAAGCTACATCTCTTAATTGGTGCGCAACAAACTCCACACCCTCTAAATCAGTATCATGGACCACCCTAAAGATTTTCTCCATCTTACCAATGAACCCTTAAGGATCCCTCTCAACCTTAGAGCCTCTAAAGGTTGGGGGATTAAATCTCATAAACTAACCAATTCGAGTGACCTTAGATGAATGAGCAATAGAACCAACATGAAAAGACAGATGAGACTAAGATGCCACTAACTGAGTAAGCATATGAATAGACTGATAGAACTCTGTATTAGAGATATCTCTTTGAGGTGGCTGATCATAAGTATCCCTAACTCGGGAAGCCCAAAGAGGACTAGTAAGGACCAATGGAACCCCATATGGAGTAGTATAGTCTGGAATCAGGACCCTAGTCTGGGTGTGCACTCTATAAATAGGGTGAGTTTCCTCCACACTCTCCTCAGGTGGGATAAAGTTTCCAGCAGAGTTTCTACGACCATTAGATCTCTAGGGAGGCATGATCTAAAATGTTAGTAAGCCAGAAGTTAGAGAAATTTCAAGATACCTAGAATATATAACCCAAAATAGAACACAAGAAAGGAAAACATTCTTAAATGCCTTATATCATTCTAATTATAAGTGTAGCACACCACACACCCATAAAAAAGACTCTACTCAACACACCTTTGTGGACACCCAATGAACCTGAACCATGCTCTGATACTAAGTTTATAATGACCCAAACCAAGGCCTAGTTATGATGGGTATCTCAAGCCTATTATGAGCCAGAGACCACCTCCCTAGCCTAACATACAGAACACAATAAACAAATACAACAGAAGCCAACCAAATATAATGATGTGATGAATAGATAACTAAAATTAAAACAAAAAGTCAAAACAACAACAAACCCACACGTTTCCACAAAAACAAAATATCTTTGAAGTCGAGACATGCTACCACGATCTGATTTATATGTCATAATGGCACCTACTATAACCTACCAGTACATCAGCCAATACCATAACCCGAATCTAACATAATGGTTTAATTAGGTAAGGAATACCAACATAGGCTAAAATCAATAAAAATAAATCAACAATAAATATGTTCTAACATAGATAAATAGACAAACAATATACTAATCCCATGACCTAGTACAGTTAGTACAAAAGCATTTAACATCAATACTGTAACCCAATGAAATAAAAGTAGCCAGTGCATCTGTCTCAAATAAGAGACTGAAAAATAATAATATAGAAGGAAATGGATGACTCAGACTCTAAGAGCTTACCTTATCTCCAAAATTTCAACACCAAAAGAACTCGAATCAATGACGATAACTAGTATTAGGATCTGTACCAAAATGGTATAGAAGTGTAGTATGAGTACCAAAATAATAGGCACTCAGTAGGCATCATCGGCCGACTAAGCTAAGTCATGATATAAAGATGATACAATGGAAGATAATCATAACTAAGCCAAGGTCCAAAATCAAACTTGAATCATCTCCATCATCACTATATATAATATGTAATTAAACCAAAACAATAATATAATATAAGGAATTCATGCCAAAATTGTCTCGCATAAGTTTTAGGCAATTAAAAACCAAGACACATAATAAAGTATACCCACAAGAAAACATACGTACAAAGTTGGCTCCCATATGCCAACTAGTGCATAAAGTAAAGAACTCATCACAACATTGTAATACCCCGTATGTTTCTAAGCTAGGAAGTGAATAAGTATTCCTACGTATGAAATCTCCTATCTTGTGATTCATACTTGAGTACATAACTTACAATCAATATCCTAGTGATAGGATAGCTTATGATGCATTAAGCATGTTCATATGAGTCACTTAAGGTAATACAAGCTAAGAGTTTTTGAATCCATCAAGTTTTAGTATTCTATTTTATAAGGGTCATCTTAGAAAGAGTATACCTCTATATTAATGTGGTATTTAAGATTTTTTACACCCACTAAATTGTAGATAATCAAATTAGCTTTCCAACAATAACAATTTTGCCTTAATCCAATACCCGAGCTAAAAGTTATGCCCATTTTCGTGAGAGACAGTAAGCATAGGCGATTGGTTAGGCGCCGCCCAACTCAAGCATAGGCGATTGGTTAGGAGCCGCCCAACCCAAGCATAGGAGATCACTTGGGCCCCACCTAAGTCAATTCTAGGTGTCAAAAACACTCCGTTTTGAGTTATTTTAAAGGTAATTAAGTCTTTAAATACTCCTTACAAGTCCCTAAACTTAACCCTACGAAATATATAGCTTCTAAATATACTGCAACCCTATTTTCATCTAAAAGATCATCATCCAAGAGCACTAAAAGAGAAAAACAACTAGGGTTGCAAAATTAAGCTTGAAGATCTGATTTCAAGAAAATTCCTCCGTCAATAATCAAGAATCTTCCTTCTAAGGTATGCGTAGTGTTCATCCACAGATTTCTTTTATCCGTGGAGTTCAAGAATCAATATTTAAAATACAAAAGCTTGGTTGATTGTGGTGATATGATCATACCCATGTTTATGCTTGTTTGTTTTGCTATATAATTATATGCGTGAGTTGATTTATGGATCCCTTTCATCCATAAAGCTCAAAAACCCTCTTTTTCATTATAAAGTATGATTTCTATATTATTGGGTGTTGAAGATCATGTTGTTGATATTGGGTGATTCCCAAGATGGAATCTTTATATGTTTTTGTGAATTCATGATATCATATGAGTTGGAAACATATAAATTTGGTTGTTCATGATGTATAATTTGATTATTTCACCTATACTTAAGATTTGCATGTAAGGTGTTTGATAAAATGCCTAAGAAACTAGAAACCATGCAATATAGCTAAATTGTGACTAAGTGAAAGATTCATGATATGCCCTTACATTCCAATGACTTCTATGTTGATAATGTGCCTTGTAAATATTGTTGGAATATTCATGAACTATTCTTATGTGATTATGCTATGTGTACTTGCAAATCCTACTTATGAACAAGATGTATCATAACCATGCAATCCACATGAACTTCCATGCTATTGGTATGTGTTGCCAATATGATTATGCAATGAACATGATATTAAGATTGTGCGAGTACTTCCATGTGATATGAAATCCTTTTCATGCAATACATTGTTGATAACCATGCATAGTATGAGATCCTTATTTATGATATTATAAATTATGGACTCTACTCTTATGATCAAGTCAGTCATGTGTGTTAGTTTCCTTCCATCAAGTACTGGGGGTACGTGTACCCAAAAACTATAGATGTGTGCCTAGATCCGTGTCATGTTTCATGATATCCGAACTCAAGCTATGATTTCATAGACTTCAGTCAGTCATGTGACTCAGGAAAACCTCATGATCTTAGTCTGTTGTCAGATATTAGTAACATTCCACTAGTCAATGGAATTCAGTAAGATTAAGTCATGCACAGTTAGTTATTCATGTCCAGTCCCTCCAGGTGGGGGTAGAGGCTAGCACCTAGTGAATCCAAGGATGGAAACTCACCCACCAGTTCAAAGTGTGATTCTTAGTAGTCATCCTTGTGTTCCAGAACTACGTAGCCAGCGTAGGTTGAGAAATCTTAACCCATCATATTAGGGTTGATGAGGTGTCTTACCCCATCAGTTTAGGGTTCCCACCATTCTCATTGAGTACCCGCCAAATAAGGGTCACTCACAGGCTGTTCTTACCCGTGGCATGGTATTGACACCCTTCTAGTCAGGGCAGAGATTGGACCTCAACTTAGCCATAACGGCATACATGGGGCATGTCGGTTAAATAATAATTCCCATAGTTTCAGTAAAAGTCTTAGTAAAAGAACTCAGGGCGTTCTTCTGATTTCAGTATATACAGGATGGTCAGATATAGTCATCCATGTTATCAGTTTTACTATCAGTCATGACAGTTATCAGTAAACCATGTATTAGCTTATAGGTCATGCCATCACGTATTCACGGTCCCAGTTTTTATATATGTGTGTTTGCACTCCCACGTTCATATTAGTCAGTCAGTGTTGTTCATGCATAAAACCCTTTATGTTCAGCCTACCTTCCTTGTATACTCAGTACTCCAGTTTTACTGACACATTTGCACTTGCTTTCTTTTCATTTTACACCATAGGTTTTGAGACACGAGCTCTAGCCCAGCAGTAGCGGTAGCATTCTAGTCGCAGAGACACAGCGACTCCTCATTGATTAGAGGACAATATGATTTGATATATTTATTTATTTCTTCAGTTCAGTTTTATGGAGTTAGTTGGAGACATGTTCCTTCAACTCTTTATTCAGATAGTTTAGAGGCTATTAGATTTACTTTCAGATTTATGTTAAGATTTACGTTTAGGTTGAGTTGTTTTGGGTATTTTCACCCATATGATTTTATTCATGTCATTCTAGTGAGCATAATCAAAAGTTACACTCTCAGTCTTATACATTCTTGTCTTATTCCAGACCATGGACCCAAAGAGAAGAAACTAGCCAGCTCCTCAGCCCGAAGATCCTTTGGGTGAACATGCTTCCCATGCAGAGTTTAGAGCCACATTTACCACACTTGCTCAGTCCATGGCTGCATAGAATGAATGGCCACTAGTTATTTCGTCCAATCCAGTGGCCACTCCCAAAGAAGCTAGGGTTCGGGACCTCACTCGGATCAACCCTCCATCTTTCCATGGGTCTAAGTCTGATGAGGACCCTTAGGAGTTCATGGACCAAGTCCAGAAGGTCATTGACATCATGGGTGTTACTTCTATTGAGAGTGCTGAGTTACCCGCCTACCAGTTACAGAATGTTGCTCATGATTGGTACAAACAGTGGAAGTCTAAGAGGTTAGATGATATAGGCCCTATCGAGTAGGAGGAATTTGTCACAGCCTTCTTAGATAGATTCTTTCCCCAAGAGCTGAGGGAAGCCAAAGTTCTGGAGTTTATCAACCTCAAGCAGGGGAATATGATAGTTAGGGAGTATTCTCTCAGATTTACTCAGCTAGCCAGGTATGCTCCTCATGTGGTTGCAAACAATAGAGCTAAGATGAGTAAGTTCATGTCAGAGGTCAACGATAGCATGGTAAATGAGTGTAGGTCTGCAATGCTGATTGGTGATATAACCTTAGCCAGACTTATGACCCATGCCCAGCAAGTAGAAGAGCAAAAGTTTAAGACTAGGGAGAGGCAGAACAAGAGAGCAAGGTCAGGTAATTTAAACTTTGCTCACCCCAAGTCAGATGGAGGAAACCGTCCACAGTTTCTCTCCAAGTCAGCCGTTCCAGCTCCTTTCTCTGCCAGCACTCCAGTGTCGAAGTTCAGAGATGGTAATAGAGACAAAGCTCCAGGCTCTAAATCTCAGGGCAGTGTTAGCAGTGCCCAAATGAATCCCCTTTGTTAGACTTATGGTAAGAACCATAAGGGCATTTGTAGAGCCAGTAGTGATGTCTGTTTTGGTTGTGGCAAGCCAGGCCATAGTATTAGAGAGTATCTGCAGTCAAGTCTTCAGGGTCAGCAAAATCATTCTACAGCTCAGTCAAGTCGCCTGAACCAGCAGGGTGCCATTTCCAGTGCTACTAGTGGGCAACGCCCAAATAGACTCTATGCTCTTCAGTCTCGGTAGGATTAGGAAAATTCTCCTAATGTCGTTACTGGTACATTACAGATTTTCCATGTTCATGTTTATGCTTTACTATATCCAGGTGCATTTATCTTTTGTTACTCCATACATAGCAGGAGATTTCAGAATCAGTCCCGAAGTCCTAGCAGAGCCCTTCTCAGTGTCTACCCTAGTGGGTAAAACCATTATTGCCCGGCGGGTATACAGGAACTGCCAGGTTATGATATCTCAAAAATCCATGTTAGCAAATTTAGTGGAGTTAGAGATGACTAATTTTGATGTCATTCTCAGCATGGATTGGCTTCATTCCTGCTATTCTACAGTCGACTGTAGAAATAGGATAGTTCAGTTTTAGTTCCCGAATGAGCCCATCCTAGAGTGGAAGGGTAGCATTTCAGCGTTTAGGGGTCAACTTGTTTCCTACCTTCGGGCAAGGAAAATGATTTCTAAGGGGTGTATGTATCATCTTGTGCATTTTTAAGATTCCAGTTCTGAATATCCCAGCCTCGAAACAGTCCCTATTGTTAATGAATAATCAGATGTCTTTCCCAAAGATCTTCCAGGCATTTCTCCCAAAAGGGAAATAGACTTCGACTTAGACCTTCTTTCGGATACTCAACCTATATCTATTCTGACATACAGAATGGGACCAGCAAAACTCAAGGAACTGAAAGATCAGTTGAAAAATCTCTTAGATAAGGGATTCATCAGACCCAGTATGTCCCCATGGGGTGCGCCAGTATTATTCGTGCGCAAGAAAGACGGTTCTCTCAGGATGTGTATTGATTACCGTCAACTTAATAAGGTCACGGTCAAGAATAGATATCCTCATCCTAGGATTGATGATCTATTCGACCAACTTCAGGATGCCAGTTACTTATTCAATATAGACCTCAGATCAGGCTATCATCAGCTCAGAGTTAGAGAATGTGACATTTCAAAGATAGCTTTCTGTACTCGGTATGGTCACTTTGAATTTTTAGTCATGTCATTTGGTCTTACTAATACCCCTGCAGATTTTATAGATTTGATGAATCGTGTGTTCAAGCAGTACTTGGACATGTTTCTCATAGTCTTCATAGATGATATTCTGGTCTATTCTCGCACAGAGCGTGATCATGCAGACCATCTTAGGATTGTTCTTCAGACTCTCAGGGATCATCAATTATTTGCTAAGTTCAGCAAGTACGGATTTTTTCTAAGATCAGTAGCATTCCTTGGCCATATTATTTCTAGTGATGGAATTAGAGTAGATCCTCAGAAAACCGAGACAGTAAGAAACTGGCCCAAACCCGTATCTCCATCAGATATTAAGAGTTTCTTGGGTTTGGCAGGCTATTACAGACGGTTTGTCAAGAGATTTTCTTCTATTGCATATCCCATGTCCAGATTGACTCAGAAGAAGATTAAGTTTCAGTGGTCAGATTCATGCGAGAAAAGCTTTCGAGAGTTGAAGACTCGACTTACCTCAGCTCCAGTTCTAGCTATTCCAGATGGTTCAGACGGTTTTGTAGTCTATTGTGATGTATCAATAGTGGTTTTAGGTTGTGTCCTCATACAACATGGTAAGGTCATAGCATACGCCTCCAGACAGTTAAAGCCAATAGTGGTTTTGCCTTGAAGATTTGGAGACATTATCTCTATGGAGTTCATGTAGATGTCTTCACAGACCATAAAAGCCTCCAGTATGTCTTTTCCTAGAAAGATCTCAATCTTCGCCAGAGAAGGTGGTTAGAGCTCTTGAAGGATTACGACATGAGTGTTCTTTATCATCTGGGCAAGGACAATGTTGTGGCGGACACTCTTAGTCGAATCTCCTTGGGTAGTATTTCTCACGTTGAGGATAGTAAGAAAAAGATGGCTCAGGAGATCCATCAGCTTGCCATACTAGGCGTTTGCTTAGTAGATTCTTCAGAGGGTGGTGTATGTGTTCATAGTAGTCCAGAGTCATCTCTAGTTTCCGAGGTGAAATAAAAACAAGACAGGGATCCTAGTCTTGTCAAGCTCAAAGAATCAGTTCAGAATTAGAAAGTTGAGGTTTTCTCCCAAGGGGGATATGGTTTCTTCGTTGTTAGGGTCGTCTATGTGTTCCAGCTGTAGATGAATTAAGGCAGCAAATTCTTGCAGAAGCGCATAGTGCGCGCTACTCTATTCATCCAGGGGCCACTAAGATGTACCGCGACATGTGGGAGATCTATTGGTGGAGTGGGATGAAGAGAGATGTTGTAAAGTTCGTGGATAAGTGCTCTACATGTCAGCAGGTTAAGATAGAGCATCAGAAACCTAGTGGTTCCATGGAAGAGTTCACCATTCCTACTTGGAAGTGGGAAGAAGTTAACATGAACTTCGTGATGGGTTTGCCTATTACTCGTCATCAGCATGATTCAGTCTGGGTCATTATAGATAGAATGACCAAGTCAGCTTATTTCCTTCCTATTCATACTTCTTATTCCACCGAGGATTATACCAAACTCTTTATCAGGGAGTCATTCAGATTACATGGTGTTCCACTATCTATCATCTCAGACAGAGGTACCCAGTTCACTTCTCACTTTTGGAAAGAATTCCAAAAGGGTCTCGGTACCCAAGTCCATCTCAGTACAGCATTTCATCCTCAGATAGATGGTCAACCAGAGAGGACCATTTAGAATATTAAAGATATGCTAAGGGCGTGTGCAATTGACTTCAAGGGAAGTTGGGATGACCACTTACCTTTGATTGAGTTTGCATACAACAATAGCTATCATTCTAGTATTCAGATGGCTCTATTCGAAGCTTTCTATGGTAGGAGGTGTAGATCTCCGATTGGTTGGTTCGAAGTTAGTGAGGCCTCAGTCATAGGTCCTAACTTAGTATTCGACGCCCTAGAGAAAGTTTAGTTGATCAAAGAGATACTCCGGGCTGCTCAGAGCTGACAAAAGTCCTATGCAGATATTCGTAGAAAGGATCTCGAGTTCAAGGTCAATGACTATGCCTATCTTAAGATCTCTCCCATAAAAGGAGTGAAGAGGTTCGGCAAGAAAGGGAAACTCAGTCCCTGGTATGTCGGTCCCTTCGGAATTCTTTGTCGCTTCGGCAAGGTAGCTTATGAGCTTGAGTTGCCTTCAGATCTAGCCTCAGTCAATCCAGTCTTCCCTGTCTCTTTGCTAAAGAAATGCATAGGTGACCCAACAGTTGTTTTCCCTATTCAAAGCATCGACATTCAGAACAGCCTTTATTATGAAGAGATTCCAGTCGAAATCTTAGATTATCAGACTTGTAGATTGAGGAACAAAGAAGTCCCTGTAGTCAAGGTTCTTTGGCGAAATAAGTCTCATGAAGGAGCTACTTAGGAAGTAGAAGTAGATATGCGTACAAAGTATCGTCACCTCTTTCCCGCAAATTTAGATCAAGCTCAATGTAATAGTTCTCCTTAATCCTATTCAGTTTCACGTTCATGTTTCTAGTATAAACTTGGTACCTATTAACCGTTTCATACTTAGTCATGCATTCATGTATCAGTTGTCCGTGCATCAGATATGCACGAGTTCAGTATGTTTAGCATATCAGTCATGAGATCAAGTTTTAGTTCTTCATGTTCAGTTCAGGTTCTATTGTCTTGTATCCCTTCTCAGTAAATTCTCATTCGAGGACGAATGTTCCTAAGGGAGAGATATTGTAATACCCCGCATGTTTATAAGCTAGGAAGTGAATAAGTATTCCTACATATGAAATCTCCTATCCTATGATTCATACTTGAGTACATGACTTACAACGAATATCCTAGTGATAGGATAGCTTATGATGCATTAAGCATGTTCATATGAGTCACTTAAGGTAATACAAGCTAAGAGTTTTTGAATCCATCAAGTTTTAGTGTTTGATTTTGCAAGGGTCATGTTTGAAAGAGTATAACTCTATATTAATGTGGTATATTGGCTGATTTAGACCCACCAATTTGTAGAGAATTGAATTAGCTTTCCAATGATACCAATTTTGCCTTAATTCAATACCCAAACAAAAAGTTATGCCTATTTTCGTGAGAGATAGTAAGCATAGGCGATTGGTTAGGCACTGCCTAACCCAAGCATAGGCGATTTGTTAGGCGCCGCCCAACCCAAGCATAAGAGATCACTTAGGCACCGCCTAACCCAATTCCAGGTGTCAAAAACACTCCGTTTTGAGTTATTTTAAAGGTAATTAATTCTTTAAATACTCCTTACACGTCCCTAAACTTAACCCTATGAAATATATAGCTTCTAAACATACTGCAACCCTATTTTCATCTCAAAGCTCATCATCCAAGAGCACTAAAAGAGAAAAACAACTAGGGTTGCATAATTAAGCTTGAAGATCCGATTTCAAGGAAATTCCTCCGTCAATCATCAAGAATCTTCCTTCTAAGGTATGCGTAGTGTTCATCCACGGATTTCTTTCATCTGTGGAGTTCAAGAATCAATATTTAAAATACAAAAGCTTAGTTGATTATGGTGATATGATCATACCCATGTTTATGCTTGTTTGTTTTGCTATATAATTGTATGCGTGAGTTGATTTATGGATCCTTTTCATCCATAAATCTTAAAAACCCTCTTTTTCATTATAAAGTATGATTTCTATATGGTTGGGTGTTGAAGATCATGTTGTCGAAATTGGGTGATTCCCAAGATGGAATCTTTATATGTTTTTGTGAATTCATGATATTATATGAATTGGAAACATGTAAATTTGGTTGTTCATGATGTATAATTTGATGATTTCACCTATGCTTAAAATGTGCATGTAAGATGTTTGATAAAATCACTAAGAAACTAGAAACCATGCAATATAGCTAAATTGTGACTAAGTGAAGGATTCATGATATGCCCTTACGTTCCAATGACTTCTATGTTGATAATATGCCTTGTAAATGTTGTTGGAATACTCATGAACTATTCTTATGAGATTATGCTATGTTTACTTGCAAATCCTACTTATGAACAAGATGTATGATAACCATGCAATCCACATGAACTTCCATGCTATTGGTATGTGTTGCCAATATGGTTATGCAATGAACATGATATTAAGATTGTGCAAGTACTTCCATGTGATGTGAAATCCTTTCTATGCAATACATTGTTGACAACCATGCATAGTATGAGATCCCTACTTATGATATTATAAATTATGGACTCTACTCTTATGATCAAGTTAATCATGTGTGTCAGTTTCCTTCCATCGAGTCTTGGGGGTAGTTGTACCCGAAAACTATAGCTGTGCGCCTAGATCCATGTCATGTTTCACGATATCCAAACTCAAGCTATGATTCCATAGACTTCAGTCAGTCATGTGACTCAGGAAAACCTCATGATCTTAGTTAGTTGTCAGATATCAGTAACATTCCGCCAGTCAACGGAATTCAGTAAGATTAAGTCATGCACAGTTAGTTATTCATGTCCAGTCCCTCCAGATGGGAGTAGAGGTTAGCACCGAGTGAACCCAAGGATGGCAACTCACCCACCAGTTCAGGGTGTGATTCTTAGTAGTCATCCTTGTGTTCCAGAATTACGTAGCCAGCGTAGGTTGAGACATCTTAACCCCTCAGATTAGGGTTGATGAGGTGGCTTAACCTGTCAGTTTAGGGTTCGCCCCGTTCTCAATAAGTACCCGCTAGATAAGGGTCACTCACAGGCTGTCCTTACCCGTGGCATGGTATTGAAACCCCTCTAGTCAGGGAAGAGATTGGACCCCAGCTTAGCCATAACGGCATACATGGTGCATGTCGGTTAAATACTACTTCCCACAATTTCAGTATCAGTCTCAGTAAAAGAACTCAGGGTGTTCTTTAGATTTTAGTATATACAGGACTGTCAGATACAGTCATCCATGTTATTAGTTTTAGTATCAGTCATGACAGTTATCAGTAAACCATGTATTAGCTTACAGGTCATTCTATCACGTATTCACGATCCCAGTTTCTATATATGTGTGTTTGCACTCCCACGTTCATATTAGTCAGTCAGTGTTGTTCATGCATGAAACCCTTTATGTTCAGCCTACTTTCCTCGTATACTCAGTACTCTAGTTGTACTGACGCATTTCTACTATGGTGCTTTCTTTTCATGTTACACCATAGGTTTCGAGACACGAGCTCCAGCCCAGCAGTAACGGTAGCATTCTAGTCACAGAGACACAGCGAGTCCTCATTGATTAGAGGACAATATGATTTGATACATTTATTTATTTCTTCAGTTCAATTTTATGGAGTTAGTTGGAGACATGTTCCTTCAACTCCTTATTCAGATAGTTTAGAGGCTATTAGATTTACTTTCAGATTTATGTTCAGATTTACGTTCAGATTCAGTTGTTTTGGGTATTTTCACCCACATGGTTTTATTCAGTTGAACCTTATGGCTTACAGTTCTATGTATTCCGCATTATTATATCATGATTTGCAGTATACAGGTATAAATATCAGTCATGGGTTAGCTTATGGTCCCTCAGGGTCATGAGCAGCGCGTAGCATTCTAGTTCAGCAAATCGGGGTGTTATAGACATCCAATACTACCAAGAGTAGACCCAAGATAAATAATAATAAAGCATTTAACCAACAACATATCCAAATCTCCTCATTGTTCGACTATATTCCATAATCATCATCAATCAGACACTTACCAAAGTTTCATTTGTTACCAACATTGACTATATAACCATATTCTATAATATTACCTTCATTAGCCACATATCATCCGTACCTATTAGGCACTATTTATTATCTAAACAAGGATCATTAAATTGACCATTAATTCCTAAGCATCATATAATATAGTCATTTGTGAGGCAACTATTCACTACCTAGCCATTTTAAAAGCCAATACTCCTTAACTAACTAATATTTATCCCTAACATTACTCACAAAGTGAATCCTCATTTTACAACTAGTTCCCGCTTACCAGCTAGTCTTGGGTAATCATTTAAACAATATCGATCATGAATCCTAAGTTATCATTAATCATTAACTACACCACTTTATATGTATTTAACAGTAGCGGGCTATGTCTAGCATCCAAATGTCACATTATATCTATGTTACACACATGGATATATATATATATACACACTTATAAGCGTAAAAGTGCCATACATAGGGATAGCCAAACTCAAACTGGCAGATGTACCCATGGGCACATCAAATAATCAAACTTTAACTTTGCCGGGTATCAATATCATCATATCATCCTCCAACCTTGATAGGTATTTATATCATCTTATCATCTCCCTGCCTTATCAGGTATTAATATCATCATAACATCCTCCGGCTTTGACGGGTATCAACATCATCATAATAGGTAAATCAATGTCAATAATAAAGTACTAGGACTACAATGGCTAACATAAATGGCAACCCCATAAGGGCTAACATAAGTGTCTAGCCCCATATAGGCTAAAGTAAATGACATCCCCCATGAGGGCTAAAGTAAATGAACATAAAGGAGAAGTAAAAAAGAACATACCTCCAATAATCATCATTCGTCTTTAATGTAAATTTATCAATATATATATCTAACATGAGTATTACAACTATCATTGGGTTTCAAGCATAATTAGCAACATAACTTCCCATGTCGTCAATAAACATAACTTCTAGAATCATTAATATCATGACTCATAATATCAGAAATATGAGGGCTTTCTAGTATGGTTCCAAGTTTGGTAAATAAACAAGAGTACAACATGAGTAATAGCATGGCCAAAATCCTGGAACAATAACTTAATTAATGGCTCACATGATAACATAGACATGATCTTAATTGATAGCATAAACCATAATTACTTATAGAATTAACGATAATTTAGTCAACAAATCATATACATCACTTCTAATGTCATCACCATAATCTATTTACTAAAGTAAGCCAACATGCTTCCAAGGGAGCATTTCCTAGGCATTTAGTATCTGCTAAGGTCTTCAAGATAACTATATCACTCCACGCTTAATGTGGGTCAAGAACCCCTTCTAATTCCCTAAATACATTTTAAGTCCAACTTCTACTCGGGACTAGGCTAAGGTATCTAAATCAATTTTTAGATGCATAGAAAGCCATCAATAGTCCTAAGGCAAAGGTTTTTCCCAAACGCCACACCTAACTCAACCATAGTAACTAAGGCACCTATATTAATGTAAGCATCTAGGGTCAACTTACCCATAACATAAGTGACAAGGTCACTCCCATCTAGCGTAAGTAACTAGAGCCTCGTTGTGTTAATCATGAGACATAAAGTCTAATTAACCGAGATTCAAGCCTACAAGCCAAACATTCCATAGTTCATTCACCATACCTATGCACCCATAATTTCCAAACCATATTTAAAGCATGAATAATTATATGTAAACCATGGGAATACATTGTTCAACAACAAGCATTCGAAACCCTCAATCCTTATTTCAAAACCAACTTCCATATCTTATGAACAATACTTTAAAATATATGTTCGAACAAATTAACAATGAGGGAAGAGTAACATGCCTGAAATACCAAGTTTCATGGAAGGAATTCAACCCTGGAGCCCTTAGATGACCTACTTGTTAGAAACCTAAGTATGGCCACTTAAGAGAATTTAAGAAAGCTTTGGAAATGTTTGAGTAAGTTAACAATGCTAATGAGGTTCCCAATAGGGTTTTAGGTCGTGGGTTACAATTGGGGTAAAAGGGAAATCTCTAAACTGCACTTAATATAAAGACTAAAATTTAGTCCTCAGTGACTATAGATAATCATACGACTCGTAAGGATACATTATGACTCATAACAAGGAATCCTAGTCGAGATAGAACCACCAAAGCCCCATACTGGTCTAGCTATGATTTATACCACTACCTCATAACTACACTTATGACTCATAATTAATTATCATACTCAAGACAACAAAAATTTTGGATGAAACATTAGATACCCTATGATGGGACATAACGACTTATCATGAGTCTTTTTGACTCGTGGCCTCAAGTAGTAATGAAGACAGTATCTTAGGACAACTTACTCGACACATTACAAATTGGTCCTTACGACTCGTAAGCAGTCTTGATGACTACTTGAGAACTACTCATACTCAGAGTTGAATACTAAGCCACTTGTTATGATTAAGTTATGACTGAGTCCCTACGACCCATCAAAGATCCCTACGATTAATTAGGGGATTCATATTCTAGACAATGAGGATAAATTTCAAAAATTTTCAAGGACCAAAAACCTAAGGCATTACATACTCCCCTCTTAGGATCATTCATCCTCGAATGATAGGGCAAGATATTTATTAGCACGATTTGAATCTATATATAAATACCCTGGACATTAACAAAGACAAAAAACAAAGATGCCAAGGAAATCACCATTTCTTTAACAATGTTAGAAAACAAAGAAGTTAAGGAATACACATACCTCAAGCACGATTATGTGGAATGAGAAACAAGAATGGATACTCGGACATCCTTTCCTCTTTAGCTTCCCAAGTAGCTTTCTAAACCTCTTGGTTCCTCCAAAAGAATCTTTACTGAAGCCACATCTTTTGTCCATAACCGACAGACTTGTCGATATGAAATCTCAACCAGGACCTCCTCGTAGGAAAATGAATCTGAAATACTCACCTTCTCTAAAGTAACAACCATCGAAGGATTACCAAGTACTTTCTCAACATTAAAGCATGAAACACCAGAGAATGGAGTTCAAACTAGAAGGCAACTCCAATTCATATTTAACATTACCAACCCTATTCACATCTTAGTACAGACTAACATAACAGGGGCGGAGCTTTCTATTTGTACCAAACCACATCACTCCCATCATGAGGGACACCTTCAGAAACAACCAACCACCAACACTAAACTCTAACTTCCTTCGCCTCATATTTGTATAGGACTTTTAGCGACTTTAGGTGGCCTTATGTCTACCCCAAATCATTTTCACCTTCTATAACACCCAGATTTGCTAAACCGGAATGCTACACGGTGCTCATGACCCCAAGGGACCACAAGCTAACCCATGACTGATATCTGTACTTGTATACTGCAAATCATGATATAATAATGCGGAATACATAGAACTATAAAGCCATAAGGTTCAACTAAATAAAATCATGTGGGAGAAAATATCAAAAACAACTAAATCTGAAAGCCAAGTCTGAACATAAATCTGAAAGCCTCTAAACTATCTGAATAAGGAGTTGAAGGAATATGTATCCAACTAACTCCGTAAAACTGAACTGAAGAAATAAATAGATGTATCAAATCATATTGTCCTCGAATCAATGAGGACTCACTATGTCTCCACGACTGGAATGCTACCGCTACTACTGGGCTGGAGCTCGTGTCTCGGAACCTATGGTGTAATATGAAAAGAAAGCACCATAGCATAAATGCATCAGTACAACTAGAGTACTGAGTATACAAGGAAGGTAGGATGAACATAAAGGGTTTCATGCATGAACAACACTGACTGACTAATATGAATGTGGGAGTGCAAACACACATATATAGAAACTGGGACCGTAAATACGTGATAGCATGACCTGTAAGCTAATACATGGTTTACTGATAACTGTCATAACTGGTACTAAAATTGATAACATGGATGACTATATCTGATAGTCCTGTATATACTAAAATCTAAAGAACCCCCCGAGTTCTTTTATTAAGACTGATACTGGAACTGTAGAAAGTAGTGTTTAACTGACATGCCCTATGTATGCCATTATGGCTAAGCTAAGGTCCAATCTCTACCCCGAATGGAGGGGTTTCAATACTGTGCCACGGGTAAGGACAGCCTGTGAGTGACCCTTATCTGGTGGGTACTCAATGAGAATGGTAGGAACCCTAAACTGATGGGTTAAGCCACCTCATCAACCCTAATCTAATGGGTTAAGATGTCTCAACCTACGCTGGCTATGTAGTTCTGGAACACAAGGATGACTACTAAGAATTACTCCCTGAACTAGCAGGTGAGTTCCCATCTTTTGGTTCACTTGGTGCTAGCCTCAACTCCCATCTGGAGAGACTGGACATGAATAACTGACTGTGCATGACCTAATCTTACTGAATTCCATTGACTAGCAAAATGTTACGGGTATCTGAGTCACATGACTGACTGAAGTCTATGGAATCATAGCTTAAGTTTGGATATCGTGAAACATGACATGGCTCTAGGCACACAGCTATAGTTTTCAGGTATAAGTACCCCCAGGACTTGATAGGAGGAAACTGACACACATAACATAACTTCATCACAAGATTTGAGTCCACAATTCACAATATCATAAGTAAGGCTTATAATAAGAATGATTCTCAACAAACTATCACATGATCGGGAATGCACACAACATGTATATACTTGCATGGCTTCAATAACATGGTCATTCCATATAGCAACAATATCATGAGCATCTCGTACAACTTTTTCAATTCAAGATAATAGCACGGGGATCACGTTGAACATAAACTTAGAACATGGAATACTCATTTAGGACTTATTATGTCATAAAAGAATGATTTCTATTCCCTTAGGTATTTTCACAAACACCTTACATGCACATCTTAGGCATAGGTGGATTCATCAAGATTACAAATATTCAACCACCAATTTGACATATTTATACATTAAATACCACCATGTCCTCACAATAAACATACAAAGATCCAATCTTAGGCATCATCAAACTCCAACCACATGAACATCAACCACCAACAATATAAACATCATGATACAAAATTTAGAAGATGGTTCTTGAGCTTCATGGACAAAAGGAGTCCATGAATCAACTGACGCATACCTTAGAAGGAAGATTCTTGATGATTGACGGTGGAATTTCCTTTAAATTGCATCTTCAAGGTAAGGTACACAACCCTAGTTGTTTTTGTCTTTTAGTGCTCTTGGATGATGAGCTTTGAGATGATAATAGGGTTGTAGTATGTTTAGAAGCTATATATTTCATAGGGTTAAGTTTAGGGACGTGTAAGGAGTGTTAAAGACTTAATTACCCTTAAAATAACTCAAAACAGAGTGTTTTTGACACCTGGAATTGACTTAGGCAGCGCCCAAATGATTGCCTAAGCTAGGTTGAGTGGCGCCTAACCAATCGCCTATGTTTGGTTCAGCGGCGCCTAACCAATCTCCTATCCTTACTGTCTCTCAAGAAAATGGGCATAACCTTTTGCTCGGGTATTGGATTACGGCAAAATTGGTATCGTTGGAAAGCTAATTCAATTCTCTACAATTTCGTGGGTCTAGATCAGCCAAAATACCATATTAACATCGAGTTATACTCATTCAAAGTTGAACCTTGCAAAATTGAACACTAAAACTTGATGGATTCAAAAACTCTGAGCTTGTATTACCTTAAGTGACTCATATGAATATGATTAATGCATCACAAGCTATCCAATCACTAGGATATTCATTGTAAGTCATGTACTCAAGTATGAATCATAGGATAGGAGATTTCATACATAGGAATACTTATTCACTTCCTAGCTTAGAAACATGCGGTGTATTATAATATCTCCCCCTTGGGAACATTCGTCCTCGAATGAGAATTTACTGAGAAGGGATACAAGACAATAGAACCTGAACTAAACATGAATAACTACAAATTGATCTTATAACTGACATACTAAACATACTGAACTCGTGCATATCTGATGCACGGACAACTGACGCATGAATGCATGACTTAGTATGAAATGAATAATAGTTACCAAGTTTATACTGGAAAAATGAACGTAAAACTGAATAATATTATGGAGAACTGTTACCTTGAGCTTGATCTGAATTGGCGGGGAAGATATGAGGATACTTGGTACGCATATCTACTTCTGCTTCCCAAGTAGCTCCCTCATGCGACTGATTTCGCCAAAGAACCTTGACTACAGGGACTTCTTTATTCCTCAATCTACGAGTCTGATAATCTAAGATTTTGACTAGAATATCTTCATAAGAGAGGCTGTTCTAAATGTCGATGCTGTGAATAGGGACAACAACTGCTGGGTCACCTATGCACTTCTTTAGCAAAGAAACATGGAAGACTGGATGGACTGAGGCTAGATCTGAAGGAAACTCAAGCTCATAAGCTACCTTGCCGAAGTGACAAAGAATTCTAAAGGGACCAATATACCGGGGACTGAGTTTCCCTTTCTTGTCGAACCTCTTCACTCCCTTCATTGGAGGGATCTTAAGATAGACATAGTCATTGACCTCGAACTTGAGATCCTTTCTACAAACATCTGCATAGGACTTCTATCAGCTCTAAGCAGCCTGGAGTCTCTCTCTAATCAACTGAACATTTCTCTAAGGCATCGAATACTAAGTCAAGACCTATGATTGAGGCCTCACTAACTTTGAACCAACCAATCGGAGATCTATATCTCCTATCATAGAGAGCTTGGAATGGAGCCATCTGAATACTAGAATGATAGCTATTGTTGTATGCAAACTCAATCAAAGGCAAGTGGTCATCCCAACTTTCCTTGAAGTCAATTGCACACGCCCTTAGCATATCTTCAAGATTCTGAATGGTCCTCTCTGCTTGACCATCTGTCTGAGGATGAAATGTTATGCTAAGATGGACTTGGCTACCGAGACCCTTTTGGAACGCTTTCCAAAAGTGAGAAGTGAATTGGGTACCTCTGTCTGAGATGATTGATAGTGGAACACCGTGTAACCTGACTAACTCTCTGATATAGAGTTTCGCATAATCGTCGTCGGAATAAGAAGTACGAACAGGAAGGAAATGAGCTGACTTGGTCATTCTATCTATAATGACCCAGACTGAATCATGCTGATGATGAATTCTAGGCAAACCCATCACAAAGTCCATGTTAACTTCTTCCCACTTCTAAGTAGGAATAGTGAACTCTTGTATGGAACCACTAGGTTTTTGATGCTCTATCTTAACCTGCTGACATGTAGAGCACTTAGCCATAAACTTTGGAACATCTCTCTTCATCCTACTCCACCAATAGATCTCCCGCATGTCGCGGTACATCTTAGTGGCCCCTGGATGAATAGAGCATCGCGCACCATGCGCTTTTACAAGAATTCGCTGCCTCAATTCATCTACACCTGGAATACATAGACGACCCTGACAATGAAGAACATTATCTTCCCCTTGGGAGAAAACCATGAATTTCTGATTTTGAACTGACTCTTTGATCTTGAAAAGGCTAGGATCCCTGTCTTGTTTCTCTTTTACCTCGGAAACTAGAGATAACTCTGAACTACTATGAACACATACACCAACCTCTGAGGAATTGACTAAGAAAATGCCTAGTCTGGCAAGATGATGGATCTCCTGAGCCATCTTTTTCTTACTATCCTCAATGTGAGAAATACTACCTATGGAGAGTTGACTGAGAGCGTCGGCCACAACATTGGCCTTGCCCGGATGATAAAGAACACTCATGTCGTAATCCTTAAAGAGCTCTAACAACCTTCTCTGGCAAAGATTGAGTCTTTCTGGGAAAAGACATACTGGAGGATTTTATGGTCTGTGAAGACATCTACATGAACTCCATAGAGAAAATGCCTCTAAATCTTCAAGGCAAAAACTATCGCTGCTAACTCAAGATCATGAGTAGGATAATTCTTCTCATGTGTCTTTAACTGTCTGGAGGCGTAGGCTATGACCTTACTATGCTGCATGAGGACACAACCTAAACCCACTCTGGATGCATCACAATAGACTACAAAACCGTCTGAACCATTTAGAATAGCTAGAACTGGAGTTGAGGTGAGTTGAGTCTTCAACTCTTGAATGCTCTTCTCGCATGAATCTGACCACTGAAACTTAATCTTCTTCTGAGTCAATCTAGACATGGGAGATGCAATAGAATAAAATCCCTCAACAAACTGTCTAGAATAGCCAGCCAAACCCAAGAAACTCCTAATATCTGATGGAGATACGGGTCTGGGCTAGTTTCTTACAGCCTCAGTTTTTTGAGGATCTACTCTACTGACATCACCGGAAATAATATGGCCAAGGAATGCTACTGATCTTAGACAAAATTTGCACTTGCTGAACTTAGTGAATAACTGGTGATCCCTGAGAGTCTAAAGAACAATCTTGAGATAGTCTGCATGATCACGCTCTGTACGAGAATAGACCAGAATATTATCTATAAAGACTATGACAAATATGTCTAAGTACTGCTTGAACATATGGTTCATCAAGTCTATAAAAGCTGCAGGGGAATTGGTAACACATGGTTCTCTAACTCTGAGCTGATGATAGCCTGATCTAAGGTCTATCTTAGAGAAGTAACTGGCACCCTGAAGTTGGTCGAATAGATCATCAATCCTGGGAAGAGGATATCTATTCTTGACCGTGACCTTGTTGAGTTGACAGTAATCAATACACATCCTGAGAGAACTGTCTTTCTTGCACACGAATAACACTGGTGCACCCCATGGGGAAATGCTGGGTCTAATGAATCCCTTATCTAAGAGATCCTTCAACTGATCTTTCAGTTCCTTGAGTTCTGCTGGTCCTATTCTATATGGTGGAATAGAAATAGGTTGAGTATCCAGAAGAAAGTCTATGCTGAAGTCTATTTTCCTTTCGGGAGGAATGCCTGGAAGATCTTTAGAAAAGACATCATCATATTCATTAACAACAGGGATTGTTTCTAGGCTGGGATATTCAGAACTGGAATCTTTAACATGCATGAGATGATACACACACTCCTTAGAAATCACTTTCCTTGACCGAAGGTAGGAAACAAGTTGACCCCTGAACGCTAAAATTCTACCCTTCCACTCTAGGACAGGCTCATTCGGGAACTAAAACTGAACTATCCTATTTCTACAGTCGACTATGGCATAGCAGGAATAAAGCGAATCCATGCCGAGAATGATATCAAAATCAGTCATCTCTAACTCCACTAAATCTACTGACATGGATTTCTGAGATATCATAATTGGGCAGTTCCTATATACCCACCAGGCTATGATGGTTTTATCCACTGGGTAGAGACTAAGAAGGGATCTGCAAATGCCCTTGTGGTTCTTACCACAAGCCTGACAAAGGGGATTTATTCGGGCACTGCTAACACTGGCCTGAGATTTAGAGCCTGGCGCTTTGTCTCTATTACCATCTCTGAACTTTGACACTGGAGCGCTAGCAGAGGAAGGAGCTAGAACGGCTGACTTGGAGAGAAACTATGGACGGTTTCCTCCATCTGAATTGGGGTGAGCAAAGTTGAAGTTACCTAGCCTTGCTCTCTTGTTCTGCCTCTCCCTTGGCTTAAACTTCTGCTCTTCTACTTGCTGGGCATGGGTCATGAGTCTGGCTAAGTTCATATCACTGATCAACATCGTAGACCTACACTCATTTACCATACTATCATTGACCCCTGACATGAACTTGCTTATCTTAGCTCTATTGTCTGCAACCATATGAGGAGCATACCTAGCTAGCTGAGTAAATCTGAGAGAATACTCCCTAACCATCATATTCTCCTGCCTGAGGTTGATGAACTCAAGAAATTTGGCTTCCCTCAGCTCTTAGGGAAAGAATCTGTCTAAGAAGGCCGTGACAAATTCCTCCCACTCGATAGGGCCTATATCATCTAACCTCCCAGACTTCCATTGTTTGTACCAATCATGAGCAATATCCTATAACTGGTAGATGTCTAACTCAACACTCTTAATAGAAGTAATACCCATGATGTCAATGACCTTCTGGACTTGGTCAATGAACTCCTGGACTTGGTCAATGAACTCCTGAGGGTCCTCATCAGACTTAGACCCATGGAAAGATGGAGGGTTCATCCAGGTGAAGTCCCAAACCCTAGCTGCTTTGGGATTGGCCACTGGATTGGCTGGAATGACTAGTGACCATTCATTCTGTGCAGCCATGGACTGAGCAAGTGTGGTAAATGCAGCTCTAAACTCCACATGGGAAACATGTTTCCCCAAAGGATCTTCGGGCTGAGGAGCTGGCTAGTTTCTTTTCTTTGGGGCCATGGTCTGGAATAAGAGAAGAATGGATTAGACTGAGAGTTGAACTTGTGATTATGTTCACTAGTATGACATGAATATTGAAGAAAAGGGACTGTTCCTAAAATATCTTATAGCCTCCCGCACATAAATGTGGCGCGCAACACACCCATGTACAAGACTCAACTAGATGTGGCTTTCAGACTTTCTAGGACTTTATTGAACCTTAGGCTTTGATACCAAGTTTGTAACACCCCGATTCGCTGAACCAGAATGCTACACGGTGCTCAAGACCCCGAGGGACCACAAGCTAACCCATGACTGATATCTGTACCTGTATACTGCAAATCATGATATAATAATGCGGAATACATAGAACTGTAAGGCCATAAGGTTCAACTAAATAAAATCATGTGGGTAAAAATACCCAAAACAACTCAATTTGAAAGCTAAGTCTGAACGTAAATCTGAACGTAAATCTGAAAGCCTCTACACTATATGAATAAGGAGTTGAAGGAACATGTCTCCAACTAACTCCGTAAAACTAAACTGAAGAAATAAATAAATGTATCAAATCATATTGTCCTCAAATCAATGAGGACTCACTGTGTCTCTGCGACTGGAATGCTACCGCTACTGCTGGGCTGGAGCTCGAGTCTCGGAACCTATGGTGTAACATAAAAATAAAGCACCATAGCGCAAATACATCAGTATAACTGGAGTACTCATTATATGAGGAAGGTAGGCTGAACATAAAGGGTTTCATGCATGAACAACACTGACTGACTAATATAAATATGGGAGTGCAAATAAACATATATAAAAACTGGGACCGTGAATACGTGATAGCATGACCTGTAAGCTAATACATGGTTTACTGATAACTGTCATGACTGATACTAAAATTGATAACATGGATGACTGTATCTGACAGTTCTGTATATACTAAATCTGAAGAACGCCCTGAGTTCTTTCATTAAGACTGATATTGAAACTATGGGAAGTAGTGTTTAACTGACATACCCTATGTATGCCATTATGGCTAAGCTGGGGTCCAATCTCTGCCCCGAATGGAGGGGTGTCAATACCGTGCCACAGGTAAGGACAGCCTGTGAGTGACCCTTATCTGGCGGGTACTCGATGAGAACATTAGGAACCCTAAATTGACAGGTTAAGACACCTCATCAACCCTAATATGACGGGTTAAGATTTCTCAACCTACAATGGCTATGTAGTTCTGGAACATAAGGATGACTACTAAGAATCACCCTCTGAACGGGCGGGTAAGTTCCTATCCTTGGGTTCACTCGGTGCTAACTTCTACTCCCATCTGGAGGGACTGGACATGAATAACTGACTGTGCATGACTTAATCTTAATGAATTCTATTGACTGGTGGAATGTTACTGATATCTGACAACTGACTAAGATCATGAGCTTTTCCTGAGTCACATGACTGACTGAAGTCTATGGAATCATAGCTTGAGTTTGGATATCGTGAAACATGACATGGATCTAGGCACACAACTATAGTTTTCAGGTACAAGTACCCCCAGGACTCGATAGGAGGAAATTGACACACATGACATGACTTGATCACAAGATTTGAGTCCACAATTCACAATATCATAAGTAAGGCTTTCATAATAAGAATGATTCTCAACAAACTATCACATGATCGGGAATGTACACAACATGTATATACTTGCATGGCTTCAATAACATGGTCATTCCATGTCGCAACAATATCATGAGCATCTTGTACAACTTCTTCAATTCAAGACAATAGCACAGGGATCACGTTGAACATAAACTTAGAACATGGAATACTCATTTAGGACTTATTATGTCATAAAAGAATGATTTCTATTCCCTTAGGTATTTTCACAAACACCTTACATGCACATCTTAGGCATAGGTGGATTCATCAAGATTACAAATATTCAACCACCAATTTGACATATTTATACATTAAATACCACCATATCCTCACAATAAACATACAAAGATCCCATCTTAGGCATCATCAAACTCCAACCACATGAACATCAACCACCAAAAATATAAACATCATGATACAAAATTTAGAAGATGGTTCTTGAGCATCATGGACGAAAGGAGTCCATTAATCAATTCACACATACCTTAAAAGGAAGATTCTTGATGATTGATGGAGGAATTTCCTTTAAATCGCATCTTCAAGCTTAGTTACACAACCTTAGTTGTTTTTCTCTTTTAGTTCTCTTGGCTGAAGAGCTTTGAGATGATAATAGGGTTGTAATATGTTTAGAAGCTATATATTTCATAGGGTTAAGTTAAGGGACGTGTAAGGAGTGTTAAAAGAATTAATTATCCTTAAAATACTCAAAACGAAGTGTTTTTGGCACTTGGAACTGACTTAGGCGGCGCCCAAGTGATTGCCTAAGCTAGGTTGGGTGGCGCCTAACCAATGACCTATGTTTTGTTGGGTGATGCCTAACCAATATACCATCGTTACTGTCTCTCATGAAATGGGCATAACTTTTCACTCGGGTATTGGATTAAGGCAAAATTGGTATCGTTGGAAAGCTAATTTGATTCTATACAATTTGATGGGTCTAAATCAGACAAAATACCACATTAACATCGAGTTATACTAGTTCAAAGATGAACCTTGCAAAATCAAACACTAAAACTTGATGAATTCAAAAACTCTTAGCTTGTATTACCTTAAGTGACTCATATGAACAAGCTTAATGCATCATAAGCTATCCTATAACTAGGATATTCATTGTAACTCATGTATTCAAGTATGAATCATAGGATAGGAGATTTCATATGTAGGAATACTTGTTCACTTCCTAGCTTAGAAACATGCGGGGTATTACACCTTCTCTATGGCTTGGTGAATTAAATTAGGACCAAATAACTTATTTTCATGATTTTAAACCACCCGATAAGAGACCTACACCTCCTACCTTAAAAGTCCTCAAATGGAGCCATACCAATGCTAGAGTGATAGCTATTGTTGTAGGTAAATTCTATGAGAGGAAAGTGGTCAACCAACTACCACAAAAATAAAATATATAGGCCCAAAACATATCTTTTAAGACCTGGATTATCCTTTATGCTTTCCCATCCGTCTTTGGGTGGAAAGTGGTATTAAGGGTTATCTTAGTCCACAAACCTTGCTAAAACAACCTCCAAAAGTAAGATGAGAAATGGGTAACCCGATCAGATAAGATAGAAATAAGAGTACCATGCAACTTCATGATTTTCTCAATGAGTAACTTGGCATAACACTCTGAAGAGAATTTAGTCCTCACTGGAAAGAAGTGAGAAAACTTAGTCATCCTATCCATAATGACCTAAATCGAATCAAATTGCTAGTGAGATCGTAGAAGATCGATAATAAAATCCATATTAAATATCTCCCATTTCAAATTGGCAACTCAATCTCTTAAGTAAACCCATCGGGCCTCAAGTGATCCACCTTCATTTGCTGATATACCATGCACTTAGCCACAAAATTAACAACACCCCACTTTATATTATTCCACCAATAAATCTCTCTAAGATAATGATACATTTTTGTCGAGCCAGGATGAATAGTATAAGTAAATCATGTGATTCGTTCAAAATTCTACCTTGGACATCATCAATAACAAGAACATATAATCTCCTCTGGTACCGTAGGATGCCATCACCACCAATCTTCAACACCATCACCTTTTTCCTACCTAAGTCATTCTTGATTTTCATCAAGATAGGATCTAAAATCTGCTTCTCCTTCACTTCAATATTAAGAGATGACTTTGCTACCTCTTAAACAATAACACCGCTATTTTTGGAGTCTAAAAGGCAAACTGTAATATTAGAAAAATAGTGAATATCCTTTACTAAATCCCACTTCTCCTTATCCACATGAGACAAGATTTCCATGAATAACCTTCTAAGAGCATCAACAACCATATTAGCTTTGCCTGGATGATAGTAAAGACTCATGTCATAGTCCTTGGGCAACTCAAGCCATCTCCTTTTCCTAAGATTTAGCTCTTAATGAGTGAACACATCTTACAGGTTCTTATGATTAAAATAAATATCAACATAGACCTCATACAAATAATATCGCTAAATCTTTAATGTAAACACCGCAGATAATAATTCCAAATTATGTGTGAGATAATTCTTCTCATGGAATTTTAATTTTATAGAGGAATAAGCAACCACCTTGCTATGCTTCATCAACACATAACCCAATCCCACTTGAGACACATCACAATAGAAATTAAAACCACCTGTGCCCCCAGGCAAAGTCAAAACTGGAGCCGAAGTCATCTCAACCTTTATCTTCTTGAAACTACCCTCACAAGAATCAGACTATAGGAACTTCACCTTCTTCTGGGTCACTTTAGTCAATAGGGCAACAATAAAACACAAGCTATCCATAAACCTTCTATAATAGCCAGCTAAATCCAAAAAGTTCCAAAAGTCAGATGAAGTCGTGGGTCTAGGCCACTTCTTAACAACCACACTTTCTGTGGATCTACCATGATCCCTTTACTTGATATAACATGACCCAGATAGGTCAAAACTTTCAACCAGAATGAGCACTTAGAAAATTTTGCACACAACCACTGCTCCTTAAAGGCCTGTAATACTAGGCGGAGGTGATCAATATGATATGCCTCACTCTTTAGATAGACCAAAATATAATCAATAAGGACAATGGAAAATAAGTCTAAGAACTAATGAAAAACCCAATTCATAAGATTCGTAAACACAATCGGGCCATTGGTCAAACTAAAGAACATCACCAATAACTTAAAATGACCATGCTGAGTTCGAAAAACAGTCTTAAAGATATCCACCTCCCTAATCTTTAACTGATAGTATTCCAATCAATAATCAATCTTATAAAATAACATAGAACCCTAGAGCAGATTAATTAGGTCATCAATCCTACAAAGAGGATACTTATTCTTCACTGTCACCTTATTCAGTTGGTGATAATCAATGCACATTCAAAGGGAACCATCCTTTTTATGCACGAAAAAAATAGGAGCACCCCATAGAGATTCACTAGGGTGGATAAACCCTTGTCAAGAAGACCTTTCAACTACTCCATAAGTTTTTTCAACTCAGCAGCAACTATTTTGTAAGAAGGGATAAAAATAGGATGAGTGCCCAAAATAAGATAAATCCCGAAATCAATTTCTCTATCGAGAGGAAAACTAGGAAGATCATCAGGGAACACCTCGAGAAATTCACAAACCACTGCGATAGTCAGCAAGGAAGGACCTTTGGATCTAGAATCCTTAACATGCACTAAGTGATAAAAGCACCCTTTAAAAATCAATTTTTGGGCTATAAAATATGAAATAAACCTTTCGTTTGGTACTAAGGAACTAATTTCCCTCCCAATTGCTAGGTTATTTAGGAAATGGAAACAAACCTTTGGATCTAGAGATGCATAGAATGAATACAAAACATCCATCCCAAAAATCAAATAAAATTTTAACATGTCCAACTCTATCAGATCTACCAAGGTCTCTCTACTATAGTTCGACATTACACAACTTCTATAAACTCTTCTAGCTGATGAGTGGTGATTTTACCACTCATTTGCACTTAACATTTATACACATTACCATGTTTTGAATGAATAAATGATACATAATTGTGATTGAATATGATAATATCTGCATTTTGTAGGCACATTATTTATGAGATGGAATGATGCGGATTGTAGATAAAAAGGATCAAAAGGAAAAAAAGAAGTGCAGCTGAAGACCTTGAGCAGACACAACCTAAATTACCACGGTGATGGTCAGTCAATAAGGTTAACCTACTGTGGTCGCCAACTAATCATGGTCGTGGCAAAGCCTATGCTATCATGGTCTAGCAAAAAAATGCAACCCAAGGGTAGAAATATAATGCTCATGGCTGATCCTAAATTTGAACAAAAGAAGACTCAAACCCTAAATATTCAAATCATAGTCCATCTTCCCCAATTTTTAGACATTGTTCTAGGGTTATATCCTCCATTCTCGAGGAAGAAAATATTGTAAAATTTTGGGTTAAGAATATTTTGGAGTCACTTCTAAGTGAAGAACTAGTGAACTCCCATTGAAGATTTGTTGGATCTCATATTTTGAAGTAACATTCACTTAGATTTTCTCAAATCAAATCAACGAAGATTTTAGTTAAAATCTTTACTTATTTATCTTATGAGTAGCTAGTTTTTCCTCTAGGGATTATGCTAGAATAGAGTGTAAATATGTCTGGGATTTGATTTATTTGTGCATTTACTAGTTTATAGTGTGGGATTCTACTATTGCTTGAGTAAATTGGTTTGGATTTGTGGGTGAAAATCCCAAATACCCAAATGGGTTTGATGGATAAAAATCTCAAGCTCTTGAAAGCTCAAACCATTCTTGAAAGAGGGGTTTGGGTGAACTTTAGGAACCCACATTATCCTTAAAAGAGGGATACGAGAAGCAAGGCAATAATAGATAATTTATGAGAATGGTTGACTAATTTTTACTATCTTAGACATAAGGGTGATTGTGAAGTTGACTACACTTAGGGCACTATCCTAGTAATAGGGGTGACTAATGAATGTATTTGGTGGTTTTGATTGAAGTACTCATTAGGTATTCGAAAGGGTCAATAAGTGACACCGTTGAGTTTGGTTGACAAACTATCCTCAAGTATTTGTATCCTAGCCTACTACATTACCAATATTTAGAATCTGCATCAAGTTATCACACGCTCATGCATATGTCTCCCCTAAGAAAGCATAATCCTAAGATCCGTGCCGAATTGAATAGACTCTAATTATTAATAGCCTTGAATTAATACTAGAAAATCGCCAAAAATAAATATTAGTACTAACATTTCACAACCCCCCCTACTTTTATCTGTTTGTATTCTAGTTTGGAATTTAGCAAGTACCAATTATTTTGAGCTAATGTGATCGCTACTCATGTTGTTCCTCATGGATTCGACCCCAAATCCCAAATTGGGTAAATATATTAATGATGACCTTCTTTCACTTAAATTGACTTGTAAGTTAAGTGTTATAAAAAATGGCACCGTTGCTGGGAACAATTTGATGTATTAAGTTAGTTTGGAATTCTAGCTTACTTGTTTGAATTCAAACTTGTAAATTTTTGTTTGTGATTTTATTTTATTTCTTATGTTAGGTAGATTTTTGTTCTTATTTTTGTTTTACTTTTCTCTATAGTATCATCCAACTAATATGATTTTGATAGTTGGAAGTCCTATCTTGATGATTCATGTCCATATTATTAAGGACACCATTTTAAACGATATTGACATATGCTCCCCGGAGAGAGATGGAAACACCATCTCGATCCTATTGGGAGTATGATTGTTCTTTGTGTAGTGGTCGAGATGGACATTGGAGTTATTGTCCAAATACCCCTCCCCTTTTTATACTAACTGAGTTTCTAGTTCTTCTTATGAGTTTGATAGGTCTTATGAGGAGAAGAAGAAAGAGCAACATACTGGGTCCAATAGTTTTTAAGCAATCCTTTAAACTATTTTGGATCAGGTAACTACAATGGGAGAATTCACACCAGTTCAATGAGGCATTTGGAAGAGATATTGTCAAGATGGAGGAAGTGGGCAAGGAGATAAACCTTGAAAATACAACTACCTTGCCCATTTCCCAAGAGGAGGTTAATCAAGAAGAGAAACCAAGTTATAATGATGAGCTTGGTAGCAAAGAATCTTTGGTGATTTCCTAATCAACCGAATCAAATGATGTTGATGATGTCAAAATAAAGAAAATGGTACTAGAGTCAAAAGAAGAACCAAATAACATCTCTTATGACGAATTTAGTTCATTATGAGGTAAAGCTAATTCGGAGGATGCAACCCTAAAATTAGGAGTTAACCCTGAAATTAGGGGTTAGGCCTCACTCAAACCACTTTTCAATATTATGCTTAGAGGATTTTATAAAGATCTATCCACCTAAGAAAATAATGGATTGTGGGGAGGAGTGCCATCCCTATATTTTGGGATTTGACATTCCAAAAGAGCACATGGAAACCCCTCTATCAAAGGCAAAGGAACTCAACTTCTAATGAACAATTAGTGGTCTATTGATGTGCATACCTTTGCCCAAGGAGCTAAACTATAATAGTGATATGAAGTTGGGTAAAAGGTTCAAGTCTTCAAACTGGCAAGATAGAAACTCTCTCGTCATTTCCTTGCATCTTCCAAGTTTTATCTTGAAAGATCTGAATCTTCTGTCCCTCTGTTGTTCAATGCATCATGAATGAAATTTGGGATGGAGATTCAAATCTTCTAAGTGGAAGCACAAATAGAAGTTGAGGAGGTGTTGTGCCACTACGTTAAACTAAGTGCTCAATGGGAGGCACCCCATTACACCAATAAAAGTGGCCCATATCCTTTTATTTATGCATGATAGAGTAGATTTTATTTTTGCATTCGTTCATGCACAATCCATGAAAAAGGGGCGCTACATGAAGATTTGATTGATATTGAAAAGGGAATATGTGAAATTCGTATATTTGGACTGAACAGGGGAGTACAGGAGAAATCAATTTTGGTCTTACTTATGACAACTGTGGCTCATGGCACCGCGATTATGGAGGCCGCCTGCCTGTGATTATGAAACTAGAACCACGATCATGGTAGAATCAGTTTAAATAACCATTCGACTGCCATTTTCTCCACATGCACCCCTTTTCAAATTCTCTCAATTTCTCTCTATTTTTGCAATTGTGTAGAGTATCTAAGTGTTCATATCAATATTTTACATCCTCTAACTTGGTATGTTGCCTAAACTCCCTTATTTTACTATATTTGTGTGCTTAGGACCTGTAGTTCAAGAAAAGGCCTAAAATAGTATTTTTAACACAAAATCCATGCTTGTTAATGAGTTTTGTAGTGGTTAGATACTGTAGATGGTGTACACACCCATGGGGAAGTCTTGAGTACCTTGATTTAGACCTAAAATTATTGAAATTAATGTGTACATCATGTATTCGATTTAATGCCCCAATAAGTTCAATGATAAATCCTTTGAGTTTGGGGTTATAATCATGCATTCAAGACTTAAGTTCTTTGATTATGATGTTTATGTGCCTATTTGGAATACAAATTTGGGGGTAAAACCATGTGTTTTGAGTGATGTATAGAATTTTGATGTGATAATGCTAATGATGGTCTAGATTTTAATGCTTATAGGTTCTAAGACATAAAGATGGGAGATTTTTCCAACACCATATTCATGGATGCCGAATGCCAAACCCTCTACTCCAGTGATCTGCCAAGGATGAAATTACTCCCAAAAAAGGGTATTTACCTTGGTAAAGTAGAGGAGAAGATCCCAGTATTCCATGCCCAACTCAATGCTACTGGGTAGATGTGTTTTACCCTAAACCCCTGCTACTCAAAAGAGCATTGGAAATGTGAGTTCTATTCAAACCTTAGATTAGTTTATCTCACAAATCCAGTGATGAAAATTTGGAAAAAGCAAGTGAACTTCAGAGCGGAGTTAATTAATGAGGTATATGTGCTTTTGGATGCTGATATGGGGTAGTTCCAAGTAAAAATATACGAACCAGGAACCTGGATTGCGAACATATTATGTTCTAGCAAAGAAGCACTCTAGTACACCACCAAGAAATATATTTTGATGAATGACTTCACAGATGAGGCCAGACTTTGACTGAATATCATCTACAACAGAGTATAAACGGGTACTTACATGACTATAGTCATAGATTTGTGATCTTGGAGAGCGACTTGCATCCTATCTGGGATTCCTCTTAATGTGGGCAACATTATGCTCTTATAGTGGTGTCATTTGAAGAACCATGGAGGTAAACTTCATCTCTTTCCTTTACTTATCACTGAGCTTTATAAGAGGATAGAGGTGGAGGAGTATGCTACAGAGACCTGGGTGCACAAAGACCTCCGCATCTCCCTACTCAAATTCCAGGGTAAGGGTGCCCCTAGTCAGAGCAAGAAAAGGAAGGTGGACTTAGGCAAGTCGACCCAGGAGTACACAGACTCTTGTAGGCCTTCGTTAGCCAAACCCTTTGATGAGATCTCAGGTCAAATGCGGGTGGTTAGGGAGATATTGTCTAAATTTCCTTAGGGAATTGGAGAGTCCTCCACTGCTATCCATTTATACGTAGATCATTCAAATTATAAGATATACTGGGAGGAGTAGAAGAAGCAAGAAGCCATAGTTGCCAGCTTAGAGAGAGCTTATTCATTCTCTGATGCATCACATAGGGACCTTAAGGAGTCATACGAGAAGATGGTAAAGAGAGAGAAAAAGAGAGATAAATTCTTTAAAAAGCTATGAAAAGAGGTAAAGGGCATCTTCAAGGTGCTTAAACCCAATGACCAACTACCATCGCCTAGATTGGATAGTGATGGTGAGGCCTCTACTAATTGGTTAGCTAATGATGCCAGTGGTGATAATGTAGAGTTAGCGGAAGAGGAAAGATCCTGATACAGATCCAAAGATACCTTTTTACTCTTGCTTTATTGCAAATACAATGAGGACTCTACTTTTCTTTTAGTTGGGGTACCCCTAGATTTTTATTATTTTGATATGTTCCTGGATATTTTTGTATGGTTTTATGATGACATTCTAGATGCTATTTTTATTTTGATTTTGGAATGTTACATTTGGGCACTCTGATGGTGCCCACATTTTTATGGATTGTCATGTAGTTTTAGTTTTAGATTTTGTTTTTACTTTAGTTTTATTTTGATTATGACAGTGCATGATGAGCCTTGCCCTATGATAGATTGAGTGACAACATTCTTAAAATTAAAGCATCATGTTTGGGTTTTGATCCATAGATTCAGGGAAATTTTGAGTACCCGTGGCATCTAAGTCATTAATGCAAAGGAAGTCTAAGTACCTATGGCATTGTAAATTTGGGATCCCATTGTGCACCACTGGCAAAGTCTGTGTAGCCATATAGCTAGTGTGCCCATATTAAGTTGAAATATGAGGCTAAAGATTTGGTTGTAGCCGTAAGTTAGCAAATTGAGCGTGGTGCAAATGCAAAACAAACATCCCCCTCCGTCCAATTTTATTTTTCAAAAATCAAGGGCATGGACGTGAGGAATCTTGTAACCAAACTCTTTCTCATTTTGTGACCCTACAAATATTTGACTTGTTAATAGTGATAGATACTCTAATTTTTTCTCTAACAGGATGGGTAATTGAGCCTTCTTTACAAATTTTGCATACCATGTATGGTGAGGCATTTGCATTCTTCTCTTGTATACTTGTGTTATCTAGAGCTTTCTCTATTACTCTTTCAAGGATAATTTTGATGGTATTTGGTTGGAGAAATAATCTTAGGCCACTTTTGTGACATTGGAAGCCTACTCTAACCTAAAAAGCCTTCCTATGAGCAAGTGTAATCCCTAGTTACCCACTTTGAACCTTTGGATCTTTCTCTGGAACACACATTACTAGCCGTGAACCCTTATTTTTATCCTTTTTTTAAACTATACCCTCCTTGAACTTAAAACTGCAACTTGAGGGGAAAAACCTAAGTTGGGGGTGGTGAAGATTAATGAAAGTAAGTTTGGGGCCACAAAGTTGTTAGTGAAATGCCTAAGTGCCTAAGCGTTGAAAACAAATGAATATAAAAAGAAAGGGTCCAACAAAGAAAAGAATTGCATGAAATTACAAGAAAAAAAAGAAGAAAATGGGTGAACAAAGAAAGAAAAAGTAGGCATATGAAAAGAGAAACGATCAAAGAGGAGTGGCCAATAGTAAAAAAGGTGGATTAAATAGTGTGATGTAGATGTTCAAGAAAGGGTGTATCCATGATATTCCCAAATAATATCCTACCCTAACCCGAATCTACATTACAAGCTCAAAAAGTCCTTCGAGATCTTCAACCATTTAATTTCTTTGTGGTGGTGATTGAAAATAGGGGCAAGCCTATGGTATGATACTTGTTGACATAGAGAGTTCTATTGTGAGGGAGAGAGTTTTTGCACTTAAATTCTTTATTGCATATTTGGTAGCTTGGTGTGTGGAATTTTCTTTCTTGTGAGGAGGCATGCGAACGAGTTGAAGTAGGTGGTTTTTTCATCTTTCGAGCAATAAGGCAAATGGAGTATAACTTAGTTTTGATCAAAAGTGAGTAACTTTTAGAGTATTGGTTGTTGTTTCTTGGTTTCTCTTGAAAGTCTTGTGCATCCTTAGATATTACATTTTATGATGAGGGGTGCAATAAGAATAGCTTAGCCCATGTGGAATGAGCTACTTGTGATAGTGACTAAGCTTGAAGTCATTGTGATCTTTGTGGCATGAGTGTAATATCTCATGATAAGGGGCAGTGTTGCTTGAGGACAAGCAAAACTTTAAGGAGTGGTGATTTTACCACTCATTTGCACTAAACATTCATGCACATTACCATGTTTTGATTGATGAGATGGAAAGATGCGGATTGGAGCTAAAAAGGATCAAAAGGAAGAAAAGAAGTGTAGAAGAAACTTGGAGCAGACACAACCTCATTTACCGTTGTCGCAGTCTGAGGGCCATGACGCAGTTAGTCAATAAGGTCAAACTACCATGGTCGCCAGCTAATCGCGGTCATGGTAGTCTCCGTCGTACTTAAGACTATCCGATTGCAGAATAACAAAAAAATGCAGACCAAGGGTAGAAACGTAAATGTATGTTGTTGATCCTAAATTTGAACAAAATAAAACTCAAACCCTAAACATTCAAATCATTTTCCATCTTCCCCAATTTATAGACATTGTTCTAGGGTTATAGTCTCCATTGTTGGAGAAGAAAATATTATATAAATTTTCCGTGAAGAATATTTTGGAGTCACTTCTAAGTGAAGAATTAGTGAACTCCCATTAAAGATATGTTGGACCTCATTGTTTGAAGTAACATTCACTTAGATTTTCTCAAATCAATTCAATGGAGATTTTGGGTAAAATCTTTACTTATTTATCTTATGAGTAGCTAGTTTTTACTCTTGGGATTATGCTAGAATAGGGTGTAAATATGTGTGGGATGTGATTTATTTGTGCATTTACTAGTTTGTGATGTTCGATTCTACTATTGCTTCAGTAAATTGGTTGGATTTGCGGGTGAAAGCCCCAAATATCCAAATGGGTTAGATGGATGAAAATCCCATACTTTTGAAAGCTCAAACCATCCTTAAGAGAGGGGTTTGGGTAAACTTTAGGAACCCACATCATCCTTGAAAGAGGGATGTGGGAACCAAGGCAATAATACACAATTTATGAGCATAGTTGACTAATTTTCACTATCTTTGACATAAAGGTGATTTTGAAGTTTACTATACTTAGGGTACCATCCTAGAAATAGGTGCATCTAATTTTGGTACTAGGTGGTTTTGATTGAAGCACTCATTACGTACTCGAAAGGGGAAATGAGTGACATCCGTGAGGTTTTGTTAACAAACTAGCCTCAAGGATTTCTAACCTAGCCTACCATATTACCAACATTTAGATTTTGCATCAAGTAATCACACGCTCATGCATATGTCATCCCTAGGAAAGCATAATCCCAAGATCCGTTCCTAATTGAATAGACTCTAATTATTCGTAGCCCCGAATTAATACTATAAAATCCCAAAAAAGAAATATTCATCATGATATTTCACAACCCCTCCCCCCTACTTTTATCTGTTTGTATTCTAGTTTGGAATTTAGCAAGTACCCATTGTTTCGAGCTAATTTGATTGCCACTCATATTATTCCTCGTGGATTCGGCCCCGACTCTAAAGTTTGGTAAATATATTGATGACATCCGCCTTGCACTTAGATTGACATGTAATTTGAGCATTATCACTAGCTACAATGGAATCACCCATCAGGGTGGTCACAGAGAAAGGGTCCAAATACATTCAGCATAAAAACCAAAATGGATAGCCACATAAGGGGTCACATAAGAGAGAGTATACCCTTAGATCAAGTAGACAATATACATCATGAGAAAAGAATTTGAGCGTACCATTAACAACATCGTAGGATGCCTCAGAATCCTAGCATGTGAAAGAGTGTACAGAGGGTTTTGACCAGTGCAAGAGCCAGAAATAAAAGTAACACCCTTTGGTGCTAGAGCGGATGAAGTAGCAACGTGAATCTTATTTGCCCCAGAAGCAACCTTAGAAGGACAATCCCTCTGAATGTGTACAATCTGACCAAATTTAAAACACTTTTTCCTCCCCTCTTCATAAACACAACGGTGTACGTGACCATAGAATCTACAAGGAGAATACGATGGAGCTGATTGAGAACTACTAGCCTGAGGCTGGGCTCCTGGTGCTATAAACCCGTTGTCATACTGGTAATGATAATTACCCAATGAATTTAGATAAGGAGCACTAGCCGTAGAGTAGGAACCAGAATTGCCCCACTTCTTCTTAGACCATTTTTCACCGCCTTTACCACTCTGCTGCCACCTCCACCCTGGTTCGAATAGTGAAACTTCTTACTTTGCCTTTTACTCGCCTCACCTTGTTTCTTTTTTTCTTTTTCTATTTTTTGAATATACACCACAAGTCTAGAAATGTCCATATACTTGTTCAACAAGGCATCCTTGCACTCTAAGATCAGCTCACAGGACAACCCAGAAGCAAAATTCCTCATTTTAGCCCTCATGCTAGACACCAACACAGGAGAATAACGCGACAACTGATGAAACTTAAAGGCATTCTCTTTTACGTACATCTTTTCTTGCTTTAGATCCATGAATTCCTAGACCTTTGCCTTTCTCAACTCCTGAGGAAAGAAGCAATCAAGTAAAGCACTAGAGAAATTATCCCACAAAGAGGACTCAACATCATCACCCCTAGACTGATCCCACTCCTCATATAATTATTATGCTACATCCATCAATAGATAAGCTGCAAACTCTATACCCTCCACATTAGTAGAATGCATCACATGGAAGATTTTTTCCTGCTTATCGATAAAGTTTTAAAGATATTTCTCAACTTTAGAACTAGTGAAAATAGGAGGACTCAACCTTATAAATTGGCCAACTCTAGAGGCCTCAGATGATTGAGCAAGAGAAGCAACACACTCAGTCTGGAAGGCCACCAACTGGGTAAGAAAATTAATCAATTGGAGAAACTCAATATTAGACACATCATCTTAAGGTGCATAAGGAGGGATAGGGGAAACCATTAGGGATCCCTCAAGTCAATCAAAAATAGCGACCCTAAAGCAGGTCTGAACTCCTAGAGAAGAATGACCGCCATCCATATTGTCCTAAGATGGGATAGAAGAATATCCACAGATATCATATCTTCTTGGAGGCATTATCTGAAAAGCAAACATATGAAAGTTAGAGAAGATTCAAGACCTTAGATTGTATATCTCATAGTAGAACAACAAGAAAGGGAAACATTCAAAAATCTCATAGCCGCTTTTTTATTAGTGTGGCACATTACACACCCATAAATGAGACTCTACTTGACACGACTTTATTGATACCTAATGACACTAAACATGGCTCTAATATCATCTTTGCCATGACCTGAACTAGGTTCTAGCCGTGATAGGTATCTTAAGTCCAACGGGGGACCTTAGACCACCCTTGAGCACCTAACCAAACAACATAATACCCCTAATATCGGATGAATTTCGAACATATAACAAGATAGAATAATAATAGACTCAATGATATTTAAATAATGTCTATATCGACCAACCAAAATAATCAACCAACACCAACCCAGTCCACATTAATCCAACAAAGCCATCTAACACAAGAACCAAAAGCCAATCTTGGTCGGGACATGTCCTCGACTTCGACAAATGACAATGAAAATAAAAATGAAAATGATAATCCTAATGTTAAGAAAACTTTCAAATATAGTCTATGATAAGAACTGATGAAATATCTATGACTTTCAAAGTATGGAAGCTTACCACTTAATCACAAAGAAACAACACATCAAGCTGATCCACCTAACTCTATGTAAGAAAAGTAGAAGTAGCTCCGGTGCCTGCATCATATAGTGATACAATGTCTAGATATGATTAGTAGGGTGAACACTAGTATGTAACTCGAGGATAAAAATAATGGCATAATTAATAGTTTCAAATCCTTCAAATCCATTACACATAATCAGATACATATACATATATATATATATCATATGCTGGGATAAGAAACAAGGTTTAACATGCATTTTAAAACTTTAGCCTGGGTTGTGTAGCTCAATCGTCATAATATAAGAAGGAACCTATGGGATATATGAGCCCATATCTCCTTTAGATAGAGGGGACCCAGTGCGTGTGCCCACACGAACCAGAGGGTATACATATGCACTATGGGGGACTCGAACTACCTTCTATATCAATGTGACACGAGTACCAAATCATATTACATAATGTAGGGGACTCGAAGCTCCCAATAATATGACAATAATATTAAGAGGGGCTCAAACCTCTATGGTCATTTTGACCCTCACAACGGCAACTGCGGTTTCTAGTATCGATCACTCAAATCACCACTTTAATGACTTATCTACACAACCCTCTTTTAAGATAAATTTAAAGCAAGTATCACATATTCCCATTCATTAAATCGCATTTCACAGTAAGGCATACATTGTTGTCGTCGTCATACAAACTACACTTCAAGGTAACAACAACATGCCAAAACAACTACATTACTTGGGGGAATTCACAAACCCCTTGGTTCAATTTTATATTAGCTTGTGGAATTACACAATCACCATAAAGTTTAATTCAAAATCATAACTAAAACCAATTTCACATGATGGTCATAACCATTTCAAAAGTCACAAGTGTGGGGAAAATTACAATACCCTAGTTTATTCACCATACCCATGCACCCATAATTTTAAAACCACATTTAAAGCATCAATAATCATATGTAAACCATGGAAAAACATTTTTCCACAATAAGCATTCAAAATCCTAAACCTTTGTTTCAAAACTAACATCAATATCTCATGAACAATACTTTAAAATATATGTTTTTAACAAATTAACAATGAGGGAAGAGTAACATGCCTAAAATACCAAGTTTCATGGAAGAAATTCAACCCTAGATCCCTTGGATGACCTACTTCTTGGAAACCCTAAGTATGTCTACTTAAGAGAATTTAAGAAAGCATTGGAATTATTTTAGTAAGTGAACAATGCTAATGAGGTTCCCAATATGGTTTTAGGTCATGGGTTATAATTGGGGTAGAGGGGAAATCTCCAAAGTGCCCTTAATGAAAAGAATAAAATTTAGTCATCAGTGACCATGAGTCACCATGAAACTCATAAGGATACATTAAAATTCATCACAAGGAGTCGTAGTCAAGATAGAACCACCAATGCCCCAGACTGGTCTGCCTATGATTCATTCCACTGACTCATAACCACACTTAACAACTCATAACTACTTCTCGTACTCAAGACAATAATAATTTGGGATAACACACTGGATACTCTAGGATTGGGACATAACGACTCATCCTGAGTCTTTATGACTCATGGCCTCAAGTTATAATGAAGAAAGTGTCTTGGGCCAAATTACTGGATACCTTATGACTTGGTCCTTACCACCTGTAAGAAGTCTTGATGACTAGTTGAGAGTCACTTGTACTCATAGAAAAATATTAAGCCACTTGTTCTGATTAAGTTACGACCGAGTCCCTAGGACCCATCAAAGCTTCCTACGACTCGTTAATGGAGTCGTAGTCAAGACAGTAAGGATAATATTTTAGATATTTTCAAGGACCAAAAACTCGAGGCATTACACCATATGAACCAAAGAATTAGAAGTAAAGGATAAAGATACCAAGGGTCTATTCATCCTAAAATATAACGTGTGAACCAAGCACATGGTCAAATAGATGCCACATCAGCAAACATGGTTTCCAGTATTAGTCCCCCCGGGACTACACCTTTATGGTGAGCTACACAATTTTTTTTAACCCTAAATTATAATAGTTTGTACATAATCCCAACTACTAATCGAGGATTCTTCTATTAAGGAACTTATTACTTAGTATCATCATATCAATTATGCTTGCAAGCTTAGATTGTCATGCCAAACCAATCCATGTATCCATTTGACTCCTATGTTCTAATTTAAAATGGAAACCATGGATACCAAAGGCCTTTCAAATCTGTTTAATCAATTATCTATTAATGCAATGCAGTGGGTTCATAAATAAGTTGAATCATGCAATTATTGATGTTCAAAAATCAAATTGACAAAGTGGATTGATGTTAATACCATTACCAAGCCCAAAAGTCATCAATTTTGGGAAACCCATGTCCCCCATTCAAATTCTCATACAATGTACCCATTCAGTCCAAAAATCATAAATTTAAAGCATAAATCATCAATTTATATCATGGGAAAATTATTTGAAGTGACACAAATCAAAATCCCTCAACCTAATTTCAAACTTATTATTCAAAACACATGGATAATGATTAAATCAGCACCACAAAGTAAAATTAAAGTTTGGTAATGAGATACATGACAAAAATACATAAAGAATTGAAGACAATTGGATGTTTGGAGCCCGGATGATGAATTCACTGTAAAACCCTTAAATGTTTAAGTGTTTTGAGTTTAGCATTGAGCGGACTAGGGTTCCAGATAACTCTAATTCTGGAAGTACATACCATGATAGGTCTTATTTCAGATAGATGGGCCCAGTTTAGTAGATACACACCAGTCATATATTTATACCACTGGCAATGTATGTTGCACCCTCTCGATAGGGTGTATACATTGGCTTCCATATTTGATCACATGGTTTATGTAGGTTAAGAGAACCTCCCACAGAAATAATTTTAGCCTGATTTTGTACGTGGCCTATAGTTTCTATTAGATGGAATTCCTGCATGATTTATAGCTAAGTTTTACTCTTCAATACATGATTTTACTTTTGGGTCATTGTGTATCAGACTATACTTTTTCCAGATAAATTATTTTTTCTGTATGGTTTCAATTTTCAGCATGGCTACATATACTGTTCATGGCTTGAATATCTCACATGCTCAGTACATTTGAAGTACTGATGGCATACCATTATTTTTTGTGCTATACCTTATTATGATATAGTTTTTGATGCTCAAACTCAGGCTCATAGTTAAATATACTTTAGTACCAACTAAGCTATACTTGTGGTGAGTCCTTATAATTTGTGGATAGTTTATTTTAACTATGGTTCATCAGACATTATTTTAGTTTCATTTGTTTATAGTTATTTAGGGACTTGTCCCAATAACTTATCATTTAGTGTCATGCTCGTACCATGAGTTTGCTTGGGACCACTTTTCGTTCTAAGTACCATGTCACTTTTTTGGTGTAGACTCGAGTCGTGAAAAGTAAGACCTTTGGTTTGGGTCTCAAGGTGTTCAAGTGGATTTTAAGTAGTCAGTTAGAAAGCTGAAATTTTATGGCATAAAGTAAACATTGGTCAACTTTGGCCAACACCAATTGGTAACAAACTCACTTTAGTGTTTTGATGATTCCATTTAGTCTAGAATGTCAATTTTGGTCTAATAACATAACTGGATTGTGCTCATGGGTTTCTAGGTGAGTTCTAAGGTCCGATTCAAGTTTGTGGAACTGGTTGTTATTGTGTTGTAGTATCTGGTGCAGTCATACCTCCACCCTTGGCGTACACCAACAGAGTTGCTTTTTAAAGAGGAAAAATGGAGTCTTTGTGTAAAGAAATGTGTTGAGAAAGGGCAGACGTATATTACCTTTCAATGATATAGTGATTTTTCAACTATCTCCCTTGTATCTTCCTCAATTAGAAAATGCTTTCATGAAACCTTGACTAAAGTTATTTCCTTAGATATCAACAATCAAGTTTGCCTATAAAAAATGGCTATGATCTCTTCCTCAAATATCTCAAATTTTGATCCAACTCTACCTAATCATATTAAATCACATGAGAACCACTTGAATGATATTACTTCAATATGAAAATATAAGAAGATGGATGCACAGCTGAAGGACTCAAAATCTAACTCATATGCCACCTTCCTGACACACTAAAGAATCTAAAATGGGTCAATAAAACTTTGACTAAGCTTATCTTCTTCTCAAACCTCATCAAAACCTTTATGGATAATACCTTTTAACAAAATCCACTCATCAAATATAAACTCTAAGTCATGAACTCTCTTATCCCCTTAACTCTTATGCCTACTCGGGCAGTCAAAATTGGTCTGTTATTAACTTTAGCCTATCCATAGAATCTCTCAAAAAGTTCTTTCTCCTTTGCCTAACTTTAAAGGAATCAAAACACTCAAATGGAGATCTATGCTTTATCCTATATGAAGCCCCAAATGGTACAATATGAAAGATAAAATAGTAACAATTATTGTAGAAGAACTTTAACAAAGGAAAGAACTGGTTTTACTGACCACCAAAATCTATCATGTAAGCTCAAAGCATATCCTCCATAACCTGAGTGGTCCATTTTGACTGATTGCAATAATCTCTATGATATTGCAAAGACCACACATGATTAGGGCCCCAGATCCTTATTCCTAAATCCAAATCTCCACTAACCTAACTATTCATGAACATGATATTCCTATTATAAAGACAAAAGGTAATTCACCCTTGTAAGATCAACCGAAAAATCAGTAACTCATAAGATGATAATTCACCTAGATGACCTCCATTGGCCATTTTGATGGAAATAAATTTTGATTGATCCTAAGATTTATTTGGAGTCTCATAAATGCAACCAAATATGTTATCTAAATAGAAATAATATTTTAGACTCAATGGAATTATCAAAATGGCCAATGGAGGTCATCTAGGTGAAAAGTTGATAAAAGTCAATACTTTATCAAAATCATCAAAAATCCATCTAAGTGCTCATAATAAGTTTGAAAGTCTTGGGACACAAACCAAAGGTGCCAATATACTAGAAGCCAACTCCTAGAGCTATATCACTGACCAAATTTTCATCTAAGTCCATTTTCCATGAATATTGACCCAACTCAACCCTTTCCAACTTAAAAGCTCAAAATCTGATAAAAAATTAACCGAGCTATCTATCCATGTAGAACACAAATACTCTATAGAAAATAAATTAAAGGACAATGTTTGAACAATGTACAAACAAACAGAAATAACCTGGAGAGTTGATGTAAGACCAAAAATATGTATGTTTAGTCATTATTTGCCTCAAATGTAATATTTTTATTTTTCTTAATTAAGCATTGATTTATGGAATATGCTTTATTAAAATGGTGGGAAGATAAAGAAATTTAGAGCAAAAATAAATTAAAAATATGAAACTGCAAAAGGAAAAGTAGGTAACTTAATGTATTAAATGTAATATCATAACATAAAGGTAAGACTATCAATGCATTTGAAATTACGATTCAAAAGAAGGATACATTTCCACGTGGAATATTTGTAAGACCAAAGAAACGTCAGTAAATGCACTTCACATTGATTACTTTGCATTGGCCCTAAATCGTGGAGGAGGATTTTCATATTTTGATTTTTTCCCTGTCTATTTTGCACTCAATTATTTTATTTGTGATTTTTTCTACACTTATAAATATTTCATTAGAATGATATTTACATAAATTTTGATCTAGGAAGTGCTAGGAGAAGCCGTGGAGACCAGAGAAAATTAATTTATTCTTTTTTCTCCATATATATTAATTTCCTTGAAAGATTTGTTGTAATTGCTCCATATCTATGTGGAGTAAAACTTCTTATTGTAGGATTATAGTAGTAGCATGATTGTTTAGTACACGATTGATTCAAAAAAATTTGTTTATCACGTTACTCATTCTTAGATTCTTGATCTTATTATTTTAATTCTTAGCTACCATTGAAATAAATGTATATTCCTAAATTGAACTTACAAGGGAAACCACAGGATAGAATAAGGAACATAGAGAGTAAGATCTTATCTTTAGTAACATAAAGAATTGATTTACGTCTAAAATAGAAATATACCTAGTGATGACGTCCAAACTACACCTCCTCTCATAAGACAATATTTTCATTGTCAAAATATAGTAGCCCAACAAGGTTGTGGTCAAATCCAAAGGGAATACATGAAATAGTGGATCTCAGCAGTTATAGTTTACGGGTAGAACAAGAAAAGTAAATGGTTTTTTTTATGTAGTAATCTCGAGAAAGTAACTATATTAACTTCGGTTGTAATAAGTAATAAATGAACACATGGATTGTGTTTCCCTCTGTATTCTAAATTATGTAGGCTTATTGTGCTTTGTTGAACCAACTAGATAATTTGCATGCAGAATCGATAAGTTATGTACCTTTTGCAGTCTTTTGGATAAGCAAAAAGATTTGACCCTTTACCTTTTGAGTCTCAAGATGTCTCTTTACTAACTCTTATCTTGATCTTGATCCCAGTTAACTATTACCTTTTGAGTCTCTAGTTATTATATAAAAGATGACCATCTTACTTAGATATTACCTAGTAGCGTGGATCGATAGTTAAACTCCAAATTACTATTGTCTTTATCTTTTCCTAGTCACTACTTCTCTTTTAGGATAAGCAACAATATCTAGGTAGGATCCTAATGCGTGCACCCATAAGAAAACTATTATGATGAAGATAAAACAATGCATGCATAGGTATCAGTTTAGAACAACAATGACATTTCTCTTACTTCATCAATTTGCCAAGGTTTCCACAAACTAGCTCTGAGTTTTAGCCGCTCATGCTTGTGAAGAAATCAATATCATTCATAATCGAGATCATAGAAGAAATCACAATGATAAGAAGTAATAAAACCCACACCAGTAAATGAATTAATTAATTGAAGTCAATACAAGAGAATCCCAAGATCAAAATTTAATCTTAGAATCAAAATAAGTTAGTATCAAAAGTGTGTTACTCCTACTAAAAAAATAGACCAAGGGTATTTATAGTACATGAGAAAACCCTAAAACCAAAGCTCAAAAGAAATAGGATAAAAAAGGGTCGGTGGAAATATGTGGCCTGTACTTGCACCCTGACTTTAGGAGCAGATAGTACCTCGGTCAGTAGGGTGAGCGCAGGTACCAGATGGAAAAAATCCTGCAAGTCAGCTCTCGAGATTTTGGGCTTCTGGTACTTGCTTTGCCTACTTGCAGTCTGTAGGTCCTACTTGCAGTCCACATATTGACTAGGTAAGTTTCAAAAGTCATTTATTTAGCTCTTCTTCAATTCTCAAATATGCTTTAATCACGAACAAGTCAAAAAGTGTTTCACACATCTGTAATTGCTCCAAAAAGAAGCCAAAATAGGTTGTTTCGTATTTTTCAATAACTTAGCATCCAAAACATGGTTTACTACAAAAAATACCCAAAATGCATCATATCTAACAAAATAACCTCAGAAACTTGCATATTTCCCTCATTTTAAGTGTCAAAAGTGCTATATTTCTATAGCACATCACCTAGATTGTCTTAAAAGGTTCAAAGAAGAAAGATATATGAATGCATTCAAATTGAGCTATCACATCTCCACTCAATGATGTAGTTGTAAGGTCAACTAGGATAGACAATTAGAGGATGATCGTGTAATGGTTATAAATCAACTCCATAAATCAACAACTAGATAAATGAGCTAGTCAATGAAGTCAAGTTCTCCACTATGATTGTTACAAACACATAAACCTAACTAAATTTCATCACATTGATATATGTAAAAATCAACTCTTTTTTTGGTTATTATTCATTAGTTATATGTATATTTTATTTTTAGTTTAGTTAATTCTTACATAAATCTTTGGTATTTATTGTTTGAATAAATAAATAGTATTATTGTAAATTAGTAAAATAGTTAATCAACAAGTCCTTGTTGGCACAATATCCAAAGTCAAAAGTCTATATTACTTGTACATCAACGTACACCGTGCATTTGGATGCACCAATTTTTTGGCGTTGTTGTAGGAGACTTAGAAGTTAACATTTTTTCTAATTTAGATTTTTGTGTTTTGTATATTCAAGTTTTATTTTTCTTTTTATTTTATTAAATTTCATTTTTTATGTATATAATTTTATTTAGAATTTTTTTCTTAATATGACATCTTGGATATCAATTGTCATATTATGTAGCAGAGCAGATTGTGCACACCTAGCTGATTTTTTTTTAATCGAATGTCTGTCATATATGTGGTTGCCAGGATGACCATTGGAATGATTTTCCTAACTCTTATTCCTCTCCCTTGAGCCTTTATTATGATTATTCTGTTATTTGTGATGTTTGCTAGCGTAATAAAGTGGAGGATTCAAAATATGATGCTTACTTTATTGATATTTTAAAGCAAATATAAGAGTTATAAACCAAATTAATGAAACCCATAGAAAAGAAATATTCCAAACTCATAGAGATGAAGACTAAGGTTGAAACATATGTGTATTAGCAAGATATGGTCTCAACCAATACCCAAGACGTTCCTCTTGTAGAAGAAAAGAGTAAGTCCCTACTAAGATAAATATGTGAAAAGTAGACATAGTGATCCAATATTGACTAAGGGAAAAAATGCAGTAAATAAAATTTCATGCATTTCTCCATAATAGTCTTACAAATATGGTGACACAAGTAAGAGAAAAGAAGTTGAGCTCTTATAAGAGAGAGCAATTTCATTCAGATATCCGTGATTTGTAGGCTCAACTGAATTAAAAGGTTGTGATGTCTAATGCATAATTTACCAATTGTTATGGATACCCACCAACTAGTGGAGCAGAAAGAGGAATTTTATCAATCCAACTATGTTCTATCCATGAGTGCCGATGCTGAGGAGGAGTGCAAAAGTGAGCATATCATAATTAATACAAGTCTAGAATTGGGACGTATTAAACCTAATTTTAATAATTTTTCTATATTATGTTTGCCTGATTACATGAGAATTGAGTCATGTAAACAGGTGTAGAAGTGTGCTTATAAGGAACAAGGCCCTTACATTCTATAATTTCCACACCAAAGAGACAAAACAACATTCCTCATTAAGTCCAAGAAGTGCAAGATATGACATTCTTTATTTGCTACCTTCAACTTTATATCACTTCCCCTTGAATGGAGTAGAAATAGTGATTCAAAATTAGAGGTGCAATTCATATTTTCAAAGTGGAAGAAAAAATGGTGAAATCGATGGTGACGTACCATGATGTTAAGTTAGGCACTTTTTGGGAGGCAACCTAATTTATAGTAGTTAGTTTCTTATTTTTATATATAGTGTTATGATTGTTGTATTTATTTTCCATGAAGATTCAGAAAAAGTTTGTCTACCCATATATTTGAAGCTAAGGTGCAAATTTGAGTGTATGGGTGAGGTCGTAAGACCTTTGATAGAAATATGAGGAATCATGCTCTAGCTAGGCCATATAGGGCTTAAGATGAGTATATTTTACCGTGTGTTACTTCATTTTCTTATTTAGTGACAGAATATGATTTGAAGTGTGGGGTAGAATATTATTTAATATTCTTTAAGAGAGAAATATTCTATATAATTTTTTATTATTTTTCTAGTCACTTGCTTTAGATCGTAAAAATAAAAAGGAAAAACAATCAAAAAATTTTGAAAATACAAAAAGATACTTCTTTTTATCTTTAGATTAGATTAAATTTTATTAATTTTTATATTTTTAGTTATTTGATAGAGTATAATTTGTCCACCCCTTGATTTTCCTTTTTAGAGTAATTTTATATTTGTAGGAGTTATTGTTTTTGGAGAGAAAGGAAAAGACAGTTTGACTTGTTTGATACTAGAAATTTAGACCATATTTTGGTAAATGCTTTCCTATGAATGCTTGAGTATTAATAAAGTACCAAACTTTATGATACCTAGACTCATGGTTGTGACTCTATACATAGCTTTTTCTTATTTTGTAGTTTGATATTACTCTATCTGTCTTAGAAATAGAGTTGATACCTCTTGCTTGACACTTGTGCCTTATGTTGTGAGAATTTCTTGCACATTCCATGTTTTGCATTTGAGTCTAGAACTAGCCCTACATGCTGTTAAAGAAAAATAAAAAGTGTTGCTTTGTTTAAAAAATGATAATGGACCTTATTTGATTTGTCTTGTGAAATTTTAGCCTTTTCAGATATTGTTTCCACTAGTTAGCCTCTTTGAACCTATAAACTTTTGTTTGATAGTTGTATTTTTATCTTTATTCTTTATTTAGTTTTCTAGTTTTTATGCCTTGATTTTGTGAGAACTACAACATGGTTTGTGTTATAATTTCTAAATTTGAAGAAAGGAAATGATTGAGTGTAAAAGGTGACCAATAATAATCACAAGGATATGAAAATACCATTCTTAAAAGTATGACATGAAAAAAAAGAAATTTGAGGAAAAACATAGTTAAAAGGTTCTTGATATGATGAAAAATACTAGTGAAAATAATAGAAGAAGAGAGAGCTGGAAATAAAAGAGAGAAAAATAGTGAGTGATGATGTCTAAAAAGGGTTAAGTGTTTAGAGAAGTGTAAGACACTATTATATAGTTTTCTATCCATCCCCTAGAAAATATTACAATCCATTAAAGTCCTACTTGATTCTATTCAAGCATGCTTAATTAATGGAGATGAACATAATGGGCAACTTTATAGTTCTTTGAGCATATATGTGAATTCTTTTGTAAATGTTAGAGTTTCTCTTTGATGCTAAGCCCTTAATTTATATTCGATCTTGTGAATTGAATGTGTGGGCTATTTATTCTTATGAGGGAACTTGATTCATGATTGATAGATGATGCTATTAGCTTTATTTAACAAAAATAGGTGAGTGAGCTTAAGTTTGATGAATTAAAGTCCGTCTTTGAGGTAAGGAGGTCAGAGGTTGATTAATTATTTATATATCGTATATACTAATTAGGAAGTGTACGTCATGTTCTAAATTGATACATGATATTGTTTGTATCAACTAAAGTGTTGGACTTCCTAGACATGATTCATTAAGATGAGCTTCAAATCTTGTCGAGAGAGCGCAAGAGTGTACGTGTGGGGTGATGATGTGAGGCCAAAATGCATATATTTATTCATTATTTTCTTCATATTTTGTTTTATTATTCTTACTGTTTGAGCATTGCATATTCTTATATGTAGGATTTAAACAGTACAAAGATAAACAAATTTTAAAAAATAAATCATTAATAAGAAACTATATAACGACAAGGAGGTGTAGTGACCCTTTAGGTCATTTTTCATATTTATGCTTATCTTCACCATTCAATCTTTTCTATAGCTTCCCGAAGTCATTTATGACTTGATAGGATCAATGATTCTATTACGGACAGTTTGTTTGTATTTTAGAGCTAATTCCCTATTTAGAAGTCTTCACTGGTTCCAAATAGCCACCGGGCAAAAACTTTAGTAAAATGATCTCAAATGTAAATTTTGACTACACTAGTGGATTCAGAATATCTATTTTAATCTATGTATACCTTTTGTTGGGTTCCCAGTAAACCCGAGCTTATTTGAACCTATTATTTGGAAAGTTAAAAATTAGAAAGAATGGGTGTGGGACCCATATTTGGTTGAAATGACCTCATATAGAAAATACAACTTTTACATCACATATGGAATGTTGATTTTAGTCTAGGGAGACCCTTGGTTCAGGTTCTAAGGCTCCTAGACTTACTTTGACTTATTGAGCGAATTTTTTTACAAGTGATGAAACTATAAGTAGGGGCGCCAGTTTTTTTCCTAAATGATTTTTGATGAAATTTTTGATTCTTCCAATGGATTTAAAATTTGTTTTACACTTAAAATTCACTATTAGATCATGTTATTTGGATTCCAGATGTTTTTTGAGGGTTAAAAACTTATGTTTGACTTTGCTGTCATCTGGTGCAACAGCGACACAGCCAAGAGTGTGCAATTGTGTGAGCACAATCGCATCCTGTATGATCAGGATAACGATATCTCTTTACTTCTAGGGGATATATAAAGGCCTAAAGATGCATTTGGGGCATTTCCCTTTCACCATTTAAACCTAGGAACCCCAGAATGAGTGTAATAACTTAAAATTAGTCATGGGGGGTGACTTAGGAGCCCAATTATCATCTTGTTTCCCAATTATCTTCAAGATTAAGGTAAGAATTTCTTGAATTCATGCTTGAATTTCATATTTTGGACCCAATACCCTAATTTAGCTTAGGGCTTGATTTTAGCTCAAAGTATGCTTATTTTTCACCCTTGAGGGTTATGATTCCTTGTTCATATGTGAACATTGGGTTGGTCTTGGAAACTTATTTCTGTATGTGGGACCCACTTAGAGTTTTGGTGTCATTTTTTGACCCAAAGGATAATAGTGAAATATGGGTAACGTTAGACTCGTATTGGTAAGTAGATTATGGTTTTGATTGTGTGATGGCATTTGAAGATTGTAAACTAAAGACGAGCATGTGGTGCAGAAGTGAGGTTTTATGGTTTAACCTTGAGGTAGGCTTTTGTCTACTTTACTTCATATATGATGTGTGATATATGTTGAGTGTGAATATGGATGGTAGGCTTGGTTATGAGTAGGATAACTTGTCCTTAATTGTTGATGCTTGAGGAATAGAGGAGGGTTTTAGACCCATAATATGGTATATTTATAACCCTTTGGTATCCTATTGCCTTCTTTCTTTAGTTTAGATTAGTTTTAACATGGATATGATATAATGCTATGTTTGGAATATGTTTTAGCATTTGAAGCATGGTTTGTATATTTAGCCTTATTGGGCTAGTATGGTAGTCTTGAAATCATAAGTTGGGTAGAGTTGACTTGAGTCCCCTTGTTTCTAGTCGAAGTTTCTATCTTAGGCTTGAATATGGATTACTTGACATCTACAAGATGAACGAGATACCTTAGCCTAGTTTGGGGCATAGTGTGCCTAATTATGGAAATTTTGGATTAGAAGTAGGATCGTTCGGCCCCTGAGGCCTAATCTAGTGTTAAGTCTTGTGGACTTAGTGCGGATGTTAGATATAAATGAGGCTAGTAAACCTTAGAATAAGGTTACTTCATAACTTGGTAACTTGTGTAGATATTTCTAGATTATGGCTTTTGAGCTATGGTTATGATACTCATTGTGGAAGTGATATTGGTCATTTAGAGATGATATTCCTCCATGATACGTAAAATGGCCTATAGAGATGATATTCCTCCATGATACGTAAAATGGCCTATAGAGATGCTATATCCTCTTAGACTTGATGATTGGCCTATAAAGATGCTATTTCCTCTTAGACTTAATGATTGACCTATATAGATCCTATTTCCTTTTAGACTTGATAATTGGCCTATAGAGTTTCTATTTCCTTTAGTCATGATTGTTAGACTTATAGAGATGATGTTCCTTTTGAATATGTAAATTGGCCTAGAGAGGCTATATTCCTGATATATGATATCCTATAGATGATTACATGTCTATATATATTATGCCTCCTAGATGTGAGATGCCTCTTGTGTGTGAGCTGATTTCATGATTATTGATATTATGCCTCCAATATATGAGGTAATTAAAGTATGCTACGACTTATAAATATGATTTTGATATAAGTCCCGGATATGTGTATGTGACTAAGGCCGTGATTATGATGTTGTTATTATTCTAAATAAATTAATGGGCCAAGGGTCGTGTTATGATATTGATTCAATAGATGAGAAGTATTTATTATTATATGTGATGATGTGATTACATTTTATGAATATGAACATGTATATATTTGTATACACATCTCTCTGATAAGGGATGGAAGAAGATGAGGTACAATGCTTATTATTCCACTAATTGAATACTAGTAATGGTATGCATAATTTGGAACGTTCATGATTATTTACCATTATAAATGATGTGATTATAGATAAACTGTGATCTTATGACTGCTCTTCTTGATAGACGGTTAAGCTATGTGGTAACTAGTTGTCTATTAGGGGACTATAATACTTGATGGCTAGGAATCTAATGTATTAGTTAATGAATCTTGCTTAGTTGAAACATGGTAACTACGATGGTTAATAAATGAATGGTGTCAGTTAATAAAAGATGGTTAGGTTACAAGTAGTAATGTGTTGTCTAGTAATGATTAATGGATATAGGATGATTAGTTGATAATAATGAATGGTGGGTAAATAATGGTTTTTGTCTAACGATGAACCTTGACTAGATGTTAGATGTTGACTATTAAATAAATAGTGGTTAGTTGTTATTCCATGAATAAGAATTATGTGAAGGATAAGGTTTAGGTTGATAACTAGAGGTTATGTGATGACTAGCGAACTAGTTATTTTATAATAATAATAAGTGTTGGTTAGCTAATAATGAGTAGTTGGGAAGTATTAACTAGATAGATATTCTATGGTGATGTGGCTATGATTTTGAGTATTTTAGTGTATCTTATTCGGTAATGGTAATTGTGATGATATTGATACCCGGCAAGGCCAGAGATACTATTATGATGATATTGATACCCGGCAAGGCGGGAGGATACTATTGTGATGATATTGATATCCGAAAAAGCCAAAAAATACTAGTGTGATGATATTGATACCCGGCAAGGCCGGAGGATACTATTATGATGATGTTGATACCTGAAAAAGTCGGAGAATACTATTGTGATAATGTTGATACCCGGCAAGTCCAGAGGATATATTGATGATATGTTGATACCCGATAAGGCCGGAGAATACTATTGATGATATATTGTTACCCAAAAAGTTTGTAGGATTTTGTTATGATGATGTTGATACACAGCAAGGCCGGAGGATGTATTGATGATGTGTTGATACCCGAAAAGGCCGGAGGTTGATTATGATGATGATAGTCTTGATGATGACAGTTATGATAAGTTGTGATATTAATTGTGTACTCTGCATTTATTCCTGTATGTGAATCGCCTATCACCAGTATGCACCTATATTTATCAATCGATATGGGAAGATTGCATATATATGGTTAAAGAATGTGCCTTTTGTTGTTGTATGTTGATTGAACCTTCCGAGCCTAGGGCGATGGGGGTACGCATAGGCTCAACTAGGTATTTAGTTTTTTAGAGTAGCCGATTATTCATACTATTATTGATATTGTTGTTATCATTATTACGATCATTATTGTGGCTAGGTTATGACAAATTGGTCATTGATCTGGTATCAAGTTTTAAGGTATGTCTTCGTCCTTTCCTATCTTATGATTGCATTACAATGCATAAATTTTTCACGTCTAGCCATGTGGATTAGAAAGCCTGAGTATGATAGTATTTAAATCTCGATAGTATTACAATAAGGTCTTAAAATGAGAATGTAATGATATAGGTTATGCTTTGAGATGACCTTATGTTTATATGTATATATTATATATACCTATATATATTTAGCTATATGAAGTTATGGTACTACCGTATATCCCTTCTTTCATTATTTATATTGTATGGTCATTTCTTTGCCTTGTATGTTACTATGTATCTTTTGTTCGCTCTTTATTCGTATATTGGCCTGGGATATAAAATATAGCATTGATGTATATTGAAGGTAGCTGGAATAGGATAGTTCACCATGATGCCTCCATAGTCTTATTGTGTTAGACTTTTGGACATGAACATGATAGTTATTCCTTATTTTCTCATTGACTTGTCATATGATTTATGGACTCTTGGGTGTAGTTTCCATTTTGTTTCTATGTTGTAAGTATATGCTCTATCTTTAGAGCTCAGTTGGCAGTTGCTTACTGAGTACCATTTGTTTGGTACTCATACTACACTGCAGATCATAGTATGGGTTTTCGTTGTTGATGTGTGCACCCTACGGAGCAGCCCTGGTTCAGAGACTTAGAGTGAGCTACTGACGTTTGGAGTATTACTTATCTCTCTCTTATATATTAGACTAGTCTCTAAGTTATATTCGAAGATAAGTTATATTAGTGTATTTCTCTTGATATTTCAATTTTGTACTCTTTTTATATTAGAAGCTCTTGTACTAATACCACTAAGTTTTGGGATTCTTCTATGTATTGATCTTTATTTCATATATTCTGCATTCTTTTCCTTAAATTATTGAGTAGTCCGCTACTAACCATTTCGGACTATGGGTTGGCTTGTCTACTGGTGGGTTATGGTAGGCACCCTCATGACCTGAGGAAATCGGGTCGTGACAGGAGGCAACTTAATAGAGGTGTAACTATTAAATGAAATTGAATTGCAGTTAAAAAAAAAGGCTACATTTCCACTTGGTAGGCTTGAATAACCAAAGCAACATTTGCAAGCGAGCTGCACAACGATTTCCCATCTTTGGATGATGTGACATGGAACGTGATTTTCAAATTTTAATTTTTCTTAGTTCATTTTGGATGCAATTATCATATCTGAGGCTATTTTTTATATCTATAAATATACGATATAAATGTACACAACTTTGTCTTGGGAAGAGCTAGGAGCCGCTGTTGAGGTTGAAGAAAATTAATAAATTAATTTTTTCTCCATACTTTTTTATTTATTTTATGTTTTTCTTCTGATGATTTATTTTAATTTATCCTTCTCTAAGTTGAGTTAAACTTTTTATTCTAGGACACTGATAATTGCATGATTGATTAGTTGTTCTTATATTCTTGAGCTTACTATTTTAATGGTTTGCTACCATTTAAATAAATCTATATTGTCAAAGTAAACTTACAATGGGAACTGTGGGACAAAAAAGAATTATAGGGAATAAAATCTTCTCTATAGTAATATAAAAAATTGTTTTGTGGCTCAAACAAATATATACCTAGATTGTCTTATTTGGTCACAAAGAAGGAAGATATATGAATGCATTCAGATGGGATTATCAAATCCCTACTAAATGATATAGTTGTAAAGTTATTTTGGATGGATGATAAGAGGCCGACTATTATGACCCGAACTAGGGCCTAGTCGTAATGAGTATTTCAAGACCACCGTGATTTGGAGACCACCCCCTTAGCCTTATATCCAGAACATAATGAAAGAATAAAACAGAAGCCATCCAAACATGATGATAATATTAATAGAAAAACCAAATGAAAACTAAGAGTCAAAACAAACAACCACACTACACTTGTCCACAAAAGTCTCTAAAATGAGAATATCAAACTAAGTCGGGACATGCCCCCGACTATGACAGAAGTATCCAAATAAAAATACCAAGTGAATAAAAGAACCAACAAAATGATAGGGCCTTCTGAAAGAATGGAGCTCACAAATTCACAGGACGACGTACCATCAAGGTTGCTATAGACCATCACTGGGACCGTCGCGCTGAGGTAGTGTGGCCTCATCTTAGCCAATGTACAACAAACGATGTGATGGACCATCGGGTTTGCGACAGACCATCGCTGAGCCCTTCGCATCAAGGCAGTGTATTCTTTTTTTGACCGTTGTGTGATGGACGATCCGATGGACTATCGTTTCGACCGTCGCAGCCCCCGTTCAACATTTTTAACTCAATTTTAAAAGGGCTCTTTGGTCTTTTTCTTACTCTTTTCAGCTCCTATTTATATCGATCAAGGATCACAACTTCATTTCTTACCTTCAATATCAAAAACTAGGGTTTCTAAAAAATCAAAACCCTTCTTTTTTCTTCAAGAAAAAAAATCAAGGGAAATCAAGAAATCAAGAATCTCTCCAAAAGCCTTCAAGAAAGAGTTTCCTAAGGTATGTAGATGTTGATTCTTGGGTCCCTTTCATCCAAGAAGCCAAAGAATACTTTTCTAACATTCAAAAATCTTATGTTTGTGGGTTTTTATGATTCATGTGAGTTCAAATTGATGTTCATGCTATTATTCAGTTTTTATTTATGTTTTTTTGCAAGGTTTTCAAACTTTGACCCTAGTATGTGATATTCGTGTGATATTCATGATAAACCCTCTTCAAGTTGCTTGTTAAGTGATCTGTTCATGTCAATTAAGTGAAGAAAATTTTTGAATAAGCAAAGAATGCTCCCCATATGTTTGATAAAATGCTTATGTGAAGGAATTAGAGCCATTATAGCATGTTGACAAGAAATCCCCAATTGTGTGCACGCCCATATCTGTCAAGTGTTTTATTGAAAAGCCTTAGTGAATGAATTGTGACATGATAGCATAAAATTCCTAATTATGTTCTCTTTGATACATGCTAAGACTTTAATACATGCCAAGTGTTTGATGCAAGACCTTGTTGAATGGAATATGATCCAATAGAATATCCCCCTATGTTATTACATATTTAAGATTCCTAAATGCTCGAAGTGATGCCTTAGGGATTGTGATGGTGAATGATTGTCCATGGTCTTGATTATTCAAGAATGGTTATGTTTTACTTTTATGTTATCGAGTCCTGGGGGTATTTATACCCGACAATTTAGCTGCTGTCTAAAGCCTGTGTTAATTTTCACGATAATTCCAGTCAAGCCATGATTCTCAAAACTAAGTGAGTTATAGAACTCTATATTCTCAGATAGATACAGAACTTAAGAAATCTTAGTAATTTCTGTAATAGTTGTAATCTCAGTATCGCTAGTAATCTAGCCTTAGTTTTGTACCCAGCTCAGATCTAGTAGTATTCAAGTGTTCAATTCTGACCTCTGTAGTAATCGAGTAGTCTATTCAAAGATCAGTGTCATTTAGTTAGATAACAAGATTCAGTAGTACTCCGTCAGATACTAAAGCAAGTGAATTTAGCTTAACTCAATCAGATCATTTGAGAAACATGATCAGTATCAGATTCAACTTAGTTTATGTTCAGTTAAGAATTAGTTCAGAGTCTTTTGGTTGGGAGTAAGAGCTAGCACCAAGCAAGGGAAGGAGTGGAAGCTCCCTATCAGAGAGGCGTAGTCGTTAGGAGTAATCCAAGAACTCCAAAACTGTGGAGCCAGCGCAGGATGCAGGAGTCACCCGTCAGGAAAGGCTGGTCACCCATCAGATAGGCTTGACTATTATATGCCTTAGGCTTGGCTTTCTATGAGGGTCACCTGTCAGATAGGCTTGACCAGAGAGGTCATTACCCATGGCATGGTATTGATACCCTTCCAGCTAGGGTTATAGGTTGGAACCCACTAGTTGAGATTCAGGAGATGTCGATTAAGTTACTACTTCCCACATTTACAGTTTCAACATTAATATTCAAAAATCAGGACTGTCAGATACAGTCATCTATCTCAGTGAGGAACTCAAATAGTTCTATTAATTTATGGACCAACCATCAGATAGGTTTGGTCCCATATAAAGTTATTTAGAATCAGATCTAGAGATCACCCATTAGATAGGCTTGATCTCAGTCTCAGATTCAGTTGAGCAATCTCATTATCAGATCTAGAGATCACCCGTCAGATAGGCTTGATATCAGTCTCAGATTTAGTTAAGCAATCTCATTATCAGATCTAGAGATCACTCGTCAGATAGGCTTGATCTTAGTCTCAGATTCAATTGAGCAATCTCATTATCAGATCTAGAGATTACCCACCAGAAAGGCTTAAAATCTCAATCTCAAATTCAGTTGAGCAATCATATTATCATATCTAGAGATCACCCGTTAGATAGGCTTGATCTCAGTCTTAGATTCAATTGAGCAATCTCATTATCAGATCTAGAGATCACCATCAGATAAGCTTGATTCCAGTCTTAGATTCAGCTAAGCAATCTCATTATCAGATCTAGAGATCACCCGTCAGATAGGCTTGATCTCATTCTAAGATTTAGTTGAGTATTCTTGTTATCAAATCTTGAGATCACCTATCAGATAGGCTTGATCTCAGTCTCAGATTCAGTTGAGTATTCTTGTTGTCAGATTCGGACATAATCTTTTCTTATCATTGATAGTAGATTCCAGAATCATCCATTAGAGAGGTTTGATCTCCGATGTAGATTGTCAAGAGTAGAAAGCTCAAAATTCATTCAATGACATGAGTATATTTAGTCAATCAACTTTAGTATCCTCCGATTCTGAGAACACTTGCTAGATAAGACTGATCTTAACTCCAGTACTCAGTTATCGGTATTAGATGATTTAGTTGTTCAGTATCTCAGTATTAGTAGTGAGTTCAGATGACAGTAATGCAGTATCCGAGTTTCAGTATTCAGAGTAGTGATGGTTGTAGTTATAGTTTGTGCATTCATGCATATGTTCTCATTCAGTACTCTCATGATTATTCAGTTAAGTAATTGTTCATGCATAAGCCCTTGCATTTAGCCTTACCTCGTCTGCATACTTGGTACATTCCCGTACTGACGTATTTGTGCTATGGTGTTTTATTTGACACCATAGGTTCAGAGGCACGAGATCCAGAGTACCCTTAGCAGCTCAGTCTGAGTCAGCAGCAGTAGACATAGCAGTGAGTCCTCTTCAGTTGAGGATGATTCTTATTATTATTATTATCATATAAGACTTAGTTTATTTTCAGTAGACGGAGTTAGTTGGGGACATGTCCCATCAACTCAACAGTTCAAATAGTTTAGAGGCTTTTTAGACAGATGTATCAGTATTCAGTTTTAAATTTTGAGTATTTTTTGATGTTTTGAACCTTATGTCCTGTTTCCACATTTATTATCTATATTATGCAGTGTCCAGGTATAAAGATCAGTAGAGGGTTAGCTTGTGGTCCTTCGGGATCATGAGCACCATGTGACGTTCCAGTTCCAGAAAATTGGGTCATTATAAAGGATGTCAATATCGTGCCACGGGTAAAGACAACTTTTGTGGAGTCAGTCCTATCTAATGGATTACCCCTTAGATCAGTCCTACCTAATGGGTGATCCCTGAGTATGTTAGTCCTTTCTAATGGGTGACATCTCGGACCTACACTGGCTACGTAGTTTTGGAAATTATGGATTGCTTCTAGGGATCTCAATCCTATCTAATGGGTGAGCCCCCATCCCTAGGTTTGTTCGGTGCTGGATCCTACTCCCAACTGAAAGACTCTGAACTGATTCTTAGACTGTACTAAACAGAGCTAAATCTGTTACTGATCCTACTGATTAATTAAGCTAAGCTAAGTTCATTGAGTTTCATTGACTGAGGGAATACTTCTGAGTTCTTAATTGATTACTGAACTAAAGCTAGAATGCTACTGATACTGAGATTACTGAGATTTCCTAAGTTCTGGGATAGTTTGAGTTCTGCTGATCGTGGCTTGATTGAGAGTATCTTGAAAACTGACACTAGCTTTAGACAAGCAGCTAATTTTTTGGGTTTAAATACCCCCAGGACTCGATAACATAAATAATACAAGATAGAACAACTCATACATAACATGGCAATAGGCTATCAACCACAACACAATCAATGAAGCATCTCTTCAAACACTTAGAAGTCTTAAACATGTAATATATACGGAGTGCATACTATTATCTCATAATTCATTCAATAAGGAATGCACATGAGTAGGAATACATGTAACATATAATAATTCATTCACTAAGGCATTTCAACAAACACTTGGCATGCATTAAATTATACACAACTTGGGTTTCTTGTCAACATGCTATATTGACTCTATTTCCTTCACATAAGCATTTTATCAAACATATGGGAGCATACTTCATTCAATACACCTAATTAACATGGTTACATCAATAAACATGCATCTTGAAGGGGTTTATCATGAAAATCACATAGACATCACATACTAGGATCAAAACTTGAAACTTTGTAAACAAAACATTAATTAAAACTCAATAACAACATGAACTTTAATTTCAATTCACATGAATCATGAAAACTCATAAATATATAATCTTTAAATTTAGAAAAGGATTCTTGAACTTCTTGGGTGGAAGGAACCCAAGAATCAACATCTAACATACCTGGAAATCTAGATTCTTGAATTTCTTAAAGACTCCTTGAGGGATTCTTGAGATTGCTTTCGAAACTTCGGGGCTAGGGTTTTCTATCTTTGGGAGAGAATGCTTTTGTTCTTGAGGAATAGTGAAAATAAATGAGCAACTTTTGCTATTAAGGGTTTAAATCCCGCGTATAGGCTGATTAGGGGCTTTAGGAAATTACCAATTGGTTCTTGGAATTAAATAACGGAATCTGAAAGTCCTGATTTTCCATGCTGGTGCGACACAGTGAAATCGTGCCAGCTCACTTGAAGCTGGACAATTGGGAAATTGGTTGGTGTCATGACGTGGTGGAAATCGCGTTGCCACTTTGGTTACGAACAGGAAAGGCACCGCGATGCAGTGGAATCACGTTGCTGCACTGGAAATTGACAATTCTAAAATTGAGCCTTGGCGCGATGCACCAACATTGTGGAGGCTCATTGGTTTTTTGATAAATGCCACTTTGGCTGACTCCGCGACTCGCTAAAGTATCAGGTGGTACACTGTCTTACTAAAATGGCTCTAACTCTTTGTTCGGGTGTCGGATTTGGGTGAATTTGGTATCGACAGAAAGATTATTCGATTTTCTATGTGATAAAAGTCAAAATCTTACAAATTTCACATGGAATAAAATATATTCATCTTTGAAGCAAGATTTTTGATGTTCTAAAAATGAATTTGAGCTAGGAGAAATGTGGGGTATTACAAAATTAAAAACCATAGTCACCATATATATATATATTTATAGGATGCTAGGATAGGAACAAGGGTCATGAACATGAGAGTTTAAACCATTCATTTGAACTGTACAGCTCACTCTTTCCTAATGGCACCTACGGGTTATATGGGTTTAGCTCTCCCTGCTAAAAGGGCCCCAATGCGTGTTAGCCTCATGAACCGAGGAATGTGAAGGAAAGGATAACGACACCATAACTCTCGCCATCCCTAAATATAGTGTGTGAACTAAGCACACGATTAAATAGACCCCCACACTGACAAACATGGTTTTCAGTGTTCGTCCCTCTGAGACAACACCTTCACGGTGAGATACACAATTCCCTTTAAGCTTAAATTAAAACTATCTGCACATAAACCCAACTATTAACCTAGGAGTCTGTAATTAAGGCATTTATCACTTGGTATAGTCATATATATTATGCCTGCTTAGACTTCTAAGTTCCATTTAAAAATCAAAACCATGGCTATCAAGGCCTTTTTTATATCCGTTTTAACCAATTCTCCTTTAATGCAATACAATGGGTTCATAAATAAGTTGAATTAAGAAATTAACCATGTTCAAAAAACCAAATTTATAAAGTGGGTTGGGGTTAATGCCATTACCAAGAAAAGAAGTCATCAATTAAGGGAAACCCATTTTCCTCATTCCAATTACCATAATAATGCACCCATTCAGTCTAAAACCATAAATTAAAGAATAAATCATCAATTTAAAACAGGAGAAAAGTAATTTAAGTAACACCAATCAAAACCCCTCAACTGAATTTCAAACCCATCAATTTAAACCAAATGGATAATGCATAAATAAATGCCACAATGTAAAATTAAAGTTAACGAATGAGATACATGCCTGAAATACATAAGAAATTGAAGTAATTTTGAAGTTTGTAGCTTGAATGGTGAATCCTCTGTAAAACCCTTGAGTTTTCTTGGGTTTTGAGTTTAAGAGAGAATATATGGTGTTATTGATCTTTAAAAATTGAACAAAAAGGGTTATTTTATGTTTATAAGTTGTACATGGGGTAAAAAGACCAAAATCCCCTCACCCTAAGTGAAAAAACCTATATGAAATTAAAATAACAGTGTGGCACGCTGCTTTTGCGAAGGGTAACCTCGGTTTCTCACCAATATCGTAGAAGCTCACTGCCTTGTAGTTCTATAATGACCCTGAACCCCTTCTGAAAGTTTCAAAACTTTCCCTAAAACACCCTTTTAACATCCCTAAATACAAGTCAAGCCAATGACATAGGAATGCGGGAGGGTAAAAAATATAATCATTGAATTCTTAATAGGTCTTACATTATCCCTCCTTAGTTTATCCCTGAATGAAGAGTTTGGACATTTTTTGCATGATAACAATACGAATACATTAGAGCCAAATGACAAATTCAAAAGGAATGAAACTTATACCTCAAACACTTTCGTTCAACATGGGAAACAAGAATGGGTACTTGGTTGTCATATCTTCTTCAGCTTCCCATGTAGCTTTTTCCACCTTTTGATTCCTCCAAAGGACCTTCACTAAAGTTATGTCCTTTATCCTTAATCTATGAACTTGCCTATCTTATATATAAATCGATACTTCCTCCAAAGACAAATAATCCATCACACCAACATCCTCAACCGACACTATCTATGAAGGATCACCCATACACTTTTTTAGCATAGCCACATGGAAAATATGGTGAATAGAAGTCTAACTCATAAATGACATTCCAAGTCCTTATTACAATCTAATATGGACCAACATAACAGGGCCTGAGCTTCCCCTTCTTCCCAAATCTTATGACTGTTTTTATAAGAGACACCTTCAAGAACACCAATCATTAACTTCAAACTCCAACTCTCTTCGCCTCACATCTGCATAAGACTTTTGGTGACTTTGGGCAGCCTTAAGTTTTTCTCTAATTTCTTTCAAATTTTCCATGGCTTGGTAAACCAAGTCAGGACCAAATATACTAGTCTTACCTACCTCAAGCCACCAATAAGAGACCTATACCTTTTACCATAAAGAGCCTTAAAAGGAGCCACTTGGATGCTAGAATAGTAACTATTAATATAAGCAAATTCTATCAAAGGTAAATGATCAACCCAACTACCTTTAAAATCAATCACATTGGCCTTTAAAATATCCTACAAAGTCTTAATGGTAAGCTTTGCTTGTCCATCCACTTGAGGGTGGAAAATGGTGCTAAGGTTCCCTTGAGTACCCAAATCTTTCTATAATAAATGCCAGAAGTAAGAAGAAAATTACACATCTCGGTCTAAAACGATGGATACTGGCGCTCCATGAAACATTACTATCTCGTGATTGAACAACTTGGCATAATCATCTCCTAAATAGTTAGTCCTCACAGGCAAGAAATGAGCAAACTTAGTCATTCTATTCACAATGACCCTAAAAGAATCATACTAATTGTGAGACTATGGAAGACCCATAAAAGTCCATATTAGTCATATCCCACTTCCGCATAGGCATCTCTACCTCTTGAGATATGCCACCATACATCAAATGTTCAACCTTAACTTGCTAGTAAACCATACACTTAGCAACATAATTCAACACATCTCTCTTTATATTGTTTCACCAGTAGATTTTCTTTAAGTCATGATACATCTTTGTCGAACTCGGATAAACTATATTCCTAGACTCAAGAGCCACAGTCAAAATCCTTTACCATAGACCATCAATATTAAGAACGTACGACCTCCCTTGATACCTCAAGATGCCATCTCCCCCAATCTCGAAAGCTATAACCTTTTACTGACCCATATCATTCTTAATCTGCCTAAGTATGGGATCCAAAACTTACTTCCCCTTCACCTTAGCACCAAGAGATAATTTAACCACTTATTGAACAATCACTTCTCCATCCTTGGAGTCTAAGAGATGAACTCCTAAATTAGCCAACCTGTGAATATCCTTCACCAACCCTATTTTATCCTCCTCAACATGAGATAGGCTCCTTATAGACAGCCAACTAAGAGCATCGGCAATAATATTAGCCTTACATGGATAGTAGTGCAAACTCATATTGTAATCCTTGAGTATTTCAATCCACCCCCTATGTATGAGATTCAATTTCTTCTGCATAAATACATACTGCAACCTCTTATGATCTGAATAGACATCCATTCACCTCATACAAATAAATGCGCCAAATCTTCAAAGAAAAGACCATCGCTGCAAACTCTAAATTGTAAGTTGGGTAATTGATCTTATGAACTTTAAGCTGCCTAGAAACATATGCCATAACCTTATTATGCTGCATCAAAACACAACCCAGTCCTACATGGGATGCATCACAATACACAACAAACCTATTGGTACCCTCGAGAAGGTTCAAAACTGGCTCAAAAGTCAACTTATTCTTTAACTTCTCAAAACTACCATTACAAGCATTGGACCACAAAAACTTAACCTTTTTTTGAGTCAACCTTGTTAATGGAGCAACAATTGAAGGGAAACTCTCCCCAAACCTCCTATAATATCCAACCAAGCCCCAAAAGCCTCTAATATCGATTGGAGCTTTGGGTCTAGGCCATTTATTAACTGTATCAACCTTTTGTGAATCCACCTTGATCCCCTACCTAGAAATGACATGCCCCCCAAAAGTTACAGCATTCAGCCTAAACGTACACTTAGAAAATTTTCTATACAACCTATAGTCTTTAACAGTTTTCACTACAGTTCGAAGGCGATTAGCATGATCCTCCTCATTCTTATAGTACACCAAGATGTCATTAATGAAAACTATCACAAATAAGTCCAAAATCTATCTAAAAACTTGATTCATAAGATCCATTAAAGTAGACAGAGCATTAGTCAACCCGAATGACATAACTAAAAACTTAAATGACCATACCAGTTTGAAAAAAAGTTTTGGGAATATCAACCTCCATAATTTTCAGTTGATGGTAACCTAAAACAAATTTCAATCTTAGAGAAACACCTAGCACCCTAAAGCTGGTCAAAAAGATCATCAATCCTAGGAATAGGATACTTTTTTTTCACTATCCCTTATTTAACTGATGATAGTATATACACATCAGAAGAGACCCTTCCTTGTTTCGCATGATAATTATATGAGCACCCCATAAAGAAACACTAGGATAAATAAAACCCTTATTAAGAAGATTCTTTATTCAGCTGGAGCCATCCTATAAGGAGGAATGTAAATGGGATGAGTATCTGGTAGAAGATCAATCCTAAAATCTATTTCCCTATCGAAAGGAATTCTAGAAAGATAATCAGTAAACTCTTCAAGAAATTCATTAACCACATAGACGAATTGCAAAGAAGAACTTTTAGAGCTTGAATCCTTAACCCAAACTAAATTATATAGACACCCTTTGGAAATCAACTTTAGAGCTCTAAGATAGGAAATAAACCTCCCTTTAGGTACTAAGGAACTCCCTTCCCAACCAATCACAGGTTCATTAGGGAATTGAAAATTGACCTTTCAGGTCTCATAACATAGAGAAGCATAGCATGAATGAAACAAACCTATCCCAGAGATTACATCAATATCCATCATATCAAGCTCTATCAAATCCACAAATGTATCCTTAGAAAGATGGACACCACACAATCCTTATAGATTTTTCTAGCAATAATAGAATCACTCATCAAAGTAGACTCAGAAAATGGGTTAGAAATATTTTCAAGACAAAAACTAAAGTGTACAACCATATAAGGAATAACATAAGATAGGGTAGAGCTTGGATAAAATAAATAATAAACATCATGAGAGAAGAGTTATACTAGTAATAACATCTGGGGATGCCTCAGATTCCTAATGAGCAGCAAGTGGATAGAGATGATTTCGACTAGTACTAGTATCGAAAGTGGCGCCCTTAGGTACAGGAGCCAAAGAAGTGGTGACTGCAACCTTATTAGCCCCAATGGCAACCTTAGATATAGGATAATTTTTCAACAGTTAAACAGGCTAACCATAATTGAAACATAAGTTCCTCCCCCCCCCCCCCCCCCCCCCCCACAATATCCACAATGAAGTAATCTACAAAAAATAAAAAAAAAGGATAAGGTGGGGATGACTGAGCTCCACTAACCCGAGACTGGGCAACCTGTGCCTTAGGACTATTACTAGTCTAAAAATGATGGTCACCTGAAGGCTTAGGATAAATAGAACTAGCTGACAAATAAGAACTTCTCTAATTCTTCTTCTTGGTCCACTGTATACCATTTCTCCCATTATTCTACTGACTTTCTCCTTGCTCTGAATATCTAAACTTCTTTCTCCACCTCTCTCCCATGTTTACCTATTTTTTTATCATCCTCTACTTTCTGTATGTAAACATTCAACATGGAGATGTCTATATCATTGTTCAACATCACAGCCTTACAGTCTAATACCAAATCATGGGACAACCTAAAAGTAAACTTCCTCATTTTGGATCTCATTTAAGCCACTAACTCTGGAGCATAATGGGACAATTGTTGAAATTTCAGAGCATAATCCTTCACATTTAAATTTCCTTGCTTCATGTTCACAAAATTTTCAGCCTTATATTCCCTCAACCTTTGAGAAAAGAACTGATTAAGAAAGGCACCTACAAACTCATCCCATAATATAGTTCAGCATTATCACCCTTCATTGCTTCCCACTCCTCATACCACCGATAAGCTATACCTTTTAGTTATTATTCATAAAACTCTACACCCTCAAAATCAACATGTATATCCCTAAAAATTTTCTCCATTTCATCAATAAACCCCTGAGAATCCTCCTCAGCCTTAGAGCTTGTAAAGGTTGAGGGATTCAGCCTCATAAAATGGACAACCCAAGTTAGCTAAGATGAATGAGAAATAAAACCAACATAATTAAATTGATGAGAATGTGATGCCACTAACTGAGTAAGCATATGAATAGACTAATGAAACTCCGCATTAGAGATATCTCCCTTAGGTGACTGAGCATGAGTGTCACCAGCCCGAGAAGCCTGAGGAGGACTAGTAGGGATTGGTAGAGCCCCATGTGGTGCAATACATTTGGAGCATGGACCCTAATCAGGTATGCACTCCATAAATAGGGTGAGTCCCCTTCATATTTTTCTCAGGTGGGATAGATGTTCTAATAGATTTTTAATAAATGTCAGATTATTAAGGAGACATAATCTAAAATATAAGTAAGCCAAGAGTTAGAGAAGTTTTAAGACACCTAGACTTTATAGACTAAAATAGAACACAAGAATGGAAACATTCCTAAATGCCTCGTATCCTCCCTCCTATAAGTGTGAACCACTACACACTTATAAAAGGAACACTAATCAACATAACTTTATGGATACCCAATAACCCTAAATTGTGTTCTGATACAAAGCTTGTTACGACCCAAACCACAACGTATTCATAATAGGTATGTCAATCCCACTATAAGTCGAAGATCACCACCTTAGCCTAATATCCAAAACACAATGAAAGAATACAACGGAAGCCAACCAAACATGATCATAATATGAATAGATAAACCAAGTGAAAACTAAGAGTCAAAACAAAAAAACAACCCACACTTGTCCACAAAATACCCTAAAACTAAAATATCAAACTAAGTCAGGACATGCCTCCAACTATGGCAAAAGTATCCAAAAAGAAAAAGTAAGTAAATAAAGATACAAGTGAAATGACAGGGCCTTTTGAAAGAATGGAGGCTTACCACTTCACAGTAGATCCACAGTAATACCAAGTCACCTAACCCTACATTATGAAATGATGTAGCATCCAGGGATGATCAGTAGGATAAGCACTGTATTTAACTCAATAAAAGTGATAAAAATAAATAACCACCATATTCATATATATATATATAGGATTCTATGATAGGGATAAGGATTCTATGATAGGGACAAAGGTCATGAACATGAGAGTTTAAACCATTAACCTGAACTGTGTATATTGCTCGATCCTAAAGGCACCCACGTGCTATATGGGTTTAGCTCCCTTTGCTAAAGAGGTCTAGTACATGTTAGCCGCACAAAGTGAGGAATCCAAAAGAAAGGCTAAAGAGACCAAGGCTCTAGCCATACTAAAATATAATGTATGAACTAAGAACATGGTCAAATATACCTTTACACTAACAAACATGGTTTCTAGTATTAGTCCCTTGGGACTATACTTTCACGGTGATCTACATAATTCCCTTTAAGCCCAAATTAAAATAGTTTTCACATAAACCAACCATTAACCAAGGAGTTTCATAATTAAGGAATTTACTACTTGGTCTTAACATACCAATTATACTTACAAGCTCATATAATTAGGTCAAACCAATTCATGTAACCATTAGACTCCCAAGTTCCATTTTAAAATCTAAGCCACAACTACCAAGGCTCTTTTAAATCTGTTTTAACCAATTATCCATTAATTCAATGTAATGGGTTCATAAATAAGTTGAATTATATAACTATCCATGTTTAAAAAACCAAATTTACAAAGTGGGTTAGGGTTAATGCCATTACCAAGCAAAAAAGTTATTAATTCGGGGAAACCCATGTTCCCCATTAAAATTCCCATAAAATGCACCCATTCAATCCAAAAATCATAAATTTAAAACTTGGAAAAAGTAATTCAAGTAATACCAATCAAAACCCCTCAACCAAATTTCAAACCCATCAATGTAAACCACATGGATAATGAGTAAATAAATACCACAATGAAATATTAAAGTTAGGGAATGAGATACATGCCTAAAATACACAAGAAATTGAAGTAATTTTAAAGTTTGGAGCTTGAATGGTGAATCCTCTGTAAAACCTTTAAGTTTTCTTAGTGTTTGAGTTTAAGAGAGAATGAATACTATTTTGATATTTAAAAAATGAAAGAAAAAGGTTATTTTATGTTTATAAGTTGAACAAGGGGTAAAAGGACCAAAATCCCCTCACCTTAAGTGAAAAAAAAAACAAAACCTCAATAAAATTAAAACAACAATGTGGCATGCCACTATTGCGAAGAATAGCCTTTGTGCCATACCCTTATTGCACATCAAATTGTATGGCTCACTGCCTCGAAGTTCCAAAATGACCCTGAACCCCTTCCAAAAATTCTAAAATTTTCCAAAAAATACCCTTTTAACACTCTTAAACATAATTCAAATAAAGAATTGACATTACGAATGCGGGAGGGTCAAAAATAAAATCATCGATGTTTCATGAGGTCTTACGCTGACCATGCCATGATCACAAGAAATTCCATAAATCAACAACTAGATAAATGAAGTAGTTGAAGAATTCAAGTGCTCTACATATTATTATTAGAGAATCCCTAACCTAGATTGATTTTATCAAATTGATATACGTAAAAAGTTTCTCTTAATTTGGTTAATTGTTCATTAGTTATTTTATTTTTTTAGTTAATTTGATACATATATCATTGGAATTTACTACTTTAATAAATAATCTATATTAGTTTAATTTAGTAAAATAGTTAATCAACAAGTCCCCATGGGTATGTGTAACACCTCAAATTTTCTAAACTATGATCCAAGCCGTTCTTTCAATACATATTGCCCTAAATATGATGATATCTAATTATAAATATGTGTTAAGATCAATTATTCAATGTAATAAAGTATTGGATATGTATTAAGGTCATATGAACTTATGACAAAAAGTTGAATTAAGAGCCTTACTTTCTATTGAGTTTTAGTGTAACTTTTAACTAGGGTCTACCTAAAAAAGATTTAATCATTGAGTATGATAAGTTATGATACTTTATGTCTACCAAATGAATGGTCTTTGAGTCTTATTTTCAATTCCACAAATGATTTGTAAATACAAAATTCATTAGAAACATTATGCCCTTTTTACTAGGCACTATACAGTTTGTATGACCAGTTGTGACTGCATGAGAGAGATAGTGCTAATGCCACTGGTGCATAATTATACTGTTAATTAGGAACTAGCTAAATGTCCATGCATTGAGAAAGTTCTATATAAGAACCCAAAGGTTTTCCCCAAAAATCTTCATTCTCCTCTCTTTTTTAAACCTTAATTTAGTTTTCTCTCCCCTTCTTATCCTCCAATGTAAGTGTATGTTCCTCCCATGAATTTCAAAGCATTCCTAACTATTTCCAATCATTAATTATCCTAAATTTCAAAAAATTCCTAACTATTTGTAATTATTAATTTGTCACGATCCAAGACTACTCCTAATCATATCACGGTGCTTAGAACCACAAGTGATCCTAAGAGAACCCATTGTACTGGCTTGATGCTTGAGCAACTGATTAAAATCTATGTAAAAGCTAAATTGACTGAGTGAAAGCATAATCATAAGATACGTTGTTTCAATACATTACAGAAATTTTATATCTTTATAATCTAAAAGAAAAAAAACTTAAACTACATATAATAAGTCTAACTAACTATTTATGAAGCCTCCACTAATGCAGACAATAGGTAGATGGGACATGACCCAACTATCCCTAATAAATACATATGAATAAGAGAATAAATACAAGAACTACAACTAAATTGAGTCCTCCAAAAAAGATAACTCATCGCCAGATGTCTAAATTCTATGATCTACTTTACTATAATCCTGATAGTAAGCACCTAAATCTACATCATATGAAAAATGTAGGAAGAAGATGCGTGCTAGCAGTACTTTGAAATGTAGTGAGTATGTGAGATATGCACTAGTCAGGAAAATACTTGAAACATGTGGTGAAACTGAGGATGTAAGTTATTCACAAAAATATGCATTTAAAACATGTATGTACATAAAAGCTGTGAGGCATAGTGAAATCTCTATATCATGAGCTAAAACATTTTTATAAAAGGGGAGCAGTAGAATCATAAATATTTTATTTAATCTTAAGTTATGCTTAATATGATGTAAAACTATACTTATTGTTAACTGAAAATAAAGAGATGAACTTGAGTGCAAACTGAATACATGAAGCTGAACTATAGTACGATGACCTTATATAAAATACTTATATACTAATGTGCAACGATAGTCTAAAAAGTCATAGTATAAAAGAAAGTAAAATTAGACTGATGGTTAGGAATGAATACTGGGTCTAAAATTATGGGAAGTGAACTGATGCAATGACCAAGTAAATAAACTTGTAACTGAGAAATACTGCATCGAACAAACTAATTACGAGGTCATGCAATAACTGAGTTTTAATGTGGGAGAAACTGTTAACTGACATAAAACCATGTGAGCTAAACATGGAGTTCGAGGTATAAACTTTATCGAAAAGGGCCTGATATACCTTGTTAGGGTATAAAAGCTGAGTTGATTTGGTACTACTAAACTAATGTCCAAAAGGACTAAGGTGTCAATCCTGATCTGATGGGTGACCCTTTATAACCTATTATGGTACCATAATCCTGAGAATTTGGGACTTTTACTTAAGGTTCAGCCTAACCGATGGATGAGTATCCGTGTTTGCATCTACTCGGTGCTAAGTACTACTCCCAATAAAATATAAAATGATAAACTAAATGGCTCAATAATACTGAAGCACTGAGGTTGAAAGATAAGTGCTTTGTCTGAAAGTATTCTAAATCATGAAAATTAAAGGATGAGTGTTAAACTGACAATGCACAATATCCAAAGTCATAGGGTGTTAAGAACCCACTATCTCTTAAGAATGTAACTATCATGATAAATTTCATAATCTAAAGAAAAATGTGAAAATTCGTAAAACAAGTCCAAAATCTTGAATTTACAAAAATACCAAGGGTTCATAATTCAAAGTTTGTGAAAATAATAATTTTCAAGGTAACACATGGTATGTCAACTAATACAGTTTGAAATCTGCAAAATCATGATAAATAATGCATAATAGTCTAAAAAATTAGTACATCATTCATAGTTTGATCATATACTTTAAATCTAGAGCAATATCATGTAAATCATGCATGAGCATGAGAATATTATCAATGCTATAATATAGTCATAAGAAATCATAAATAATCATGAAAACATGATCATGAAGTTAAAATATATTAAGGAGAACTGAATTTAGGCTTCGAATTCTATTTGGGTAAAAGCCCTAGTTCATGGGAATCATAGAAATCGTAACTGAAATTCATATTTTAAAACTAGGTTTTTGGGCATAAGGGTGAAAGGAATCCCTTATTGAATACCCACATACTTGAGGTTTAAAATCTTGAAGAGATTTAAAGCTTCTTTCACTTTAATTTTTTCTAAGTGTTGAATGAATTTTGGGGAATGGGGGACCTCTAGGTGTTTTAGTATAATGAATCTGCACTTGGAGTGCTTAAACAATGTAGTTTTGTCCTTAAAATTGAGAGAAAAGACCTAGCAACGCCTATAAAATCATTTAGAAAACTCGTAGAAGCAGTCCTGATGACTTAGACTATGACTCATAGGGTCTGGCCATGAGTCATTGCTTATAGGTAGAGCTTTGTATCTCTGATTCATAGTCGTGACTAAAATTCTATAACTTGGTAGAATTATTCTACCATTTTCTTCCGTACAAACCTACCATACTTAACTAGCTATAATTTTCTAACTCTCTTAGGGATACACCATAATTGGCTACTTAAGGCTAAGTCTAGCTACATGTTTTTAAACTCTTCAAGCATAACTCAGAGATACAAAGCTCTACCTATAAAATGACCGTACTAGCCTCTACTATGGAAATCTATATTCTATATCCAATAGATGTGATTAAGAGAAAATACACTACATTTTTCTACCTAAAAAAACCAACTAAAATAAAATGGCTAAACAAACTGTAGTCTGAAAAGCCTCTAAAAGACTGAACTATCTGAATAAGGAGTTGATGGGACATGTCCCCAACTAACTCCAACTATTAAATTAATTAATGAGATAATAAAGTAATGGTCATGTCCTCAAAGGATGAGGACTCACTGCTAACTCTGACTACTGAGACTGGAATGCAACTGATGCTCTAGAGCTCGTGCTTCTGAACCTATGGTATAAAACACCATAGCACAAATGCATCAGTATGTTTGAATATATTGGTATACATGTGAGGTAGGCTGAATGCAGAGAGTTAACATGCATTACTAACTGACTGGATAATATGAACATGAGAATACATGCATGAATACATAACGACCAATACTAAGTTCATGATAACATGATTACTGAGTTTGAGTACTAATAACATAAGATAATGATATCTGTATAACTAAAATAACTAATACTGAGCGATTGTATCTGACAGTTTAGGTTCTGGTGGAACTAGCTGAGTTCTGCACTATTTTGAGTTAACTGTATCTAACAGTCCTGAATCCCATAGAACTACCTAAGTTTTATTACTGAGACTGAATAATTGTATCTGACAGTCCTGATTCTGTACTGAAATAGTGAGAAGTAGTCATCTAACTAACATGCCCCAAATAACGCAATATAGCTGAGTTAGTGTCCAATTCGTAACCCCAATTGGAAGGGTTTCAATACCACGCCACTGGTAAGAACAATCTTTGAGTAACCCTCATATAACAGGTGACTCTAGTGAGAAAGGTAGGAAACCTCGTATAATAGGTTAAACTACCTCATCAACCCTCATCTAACAGGTTAGATGTCTTAACCTACGCTGGCTACGTAGTTCTGGAATGCAAGGATTACTTCTAAGAATCACACCCTTATATAACAGGTGGGTTCCCATCCTTGGGTTCGCTCGGTGATAAGTTATACTCCTATCTAGATAGACACTGAACATGATTACCTGAACTGACTAGACTGAGATAACTGAGTGTTGTTGACTAACGGAATACAAATTAGATTACTGAATTTCTGAGGTTTCTGAGATTACTGAATTTACTGAGTTTTTCTTAGTCACATAACTGACTGAATTTCTATGAACATGGCTCGAGTGAGAGTATCTTGAAAACATAACACTGGCTCTAGGAACATAGCTAATTATCGGGAATAAGTGCCTCCAGGACTCGATAGCATAAAACTGACAAAGCATGACTTTCTAGAATACATAACCAACATCACAATCCATAATACAATAAGTTGGAGAATTCATAAAGTGCAAGTTCTAAAAAACCACAATGGCCACACATATAGTCATAACTCATTGACTAAGACATTTCATAAAATGCATGATATGCATAAACTTCTACATAAATGGAGATTTCATATTATCATACTATTATGGCACTTTTCCTTCCCATAGGCATTTAATCGAACACATGGGAGCATGCTTTGGTTATACAATCATCAACACATCTAATAATCATGGATACGCCAATCAACATATAAATTTAAGGGTTTATCATGATTATTATGCAAATCATCACATCCTAGGGTCAATCATTGGAATATGTAATTTCAAACATAAATCAAGACCTCACAACATTATGAACATGAATTTCAATTCAATTTAAATCATAAACATTCATAAATACACAAATCTTGGATTTTGAAAAGAGATTCTTGAGCTTCATGGGTGAAAGGGACCCATGAATCAACGCATGACATACCTGGGTTGTGAGTTTCTTGTTGTTTCTGGACTTGAAGAACTTGAAATCTCTTAGTTTATTGAAGAATTATTTGGATCTTGTTCTTGGGGATTATCTTTGAGAGAAAACCCTAATTTGATATTGTGAATGAATAATGAACTTATGAGCCTTAGTATGATATAATTAGGGGTTAAAACGGGTGGAAAAAGACCCAAATCCCTTTAAAAAATTGAATTAAAATTCGCTAAACGGGACCTGCAATGGTCTGTCGCTGGCCTGACGGTCCATTGTTTTGAACTTCATACGTGGACCAAAAAAATACTCACTGACTTATAGCAACTGCTTGCGCGACGGTCTGTCGGAAGTTCGATGGTACGTCAACCTGTCCATCGCACCTTATCTAGAAGGTTGACTCACTGCCTTGGCTGCGATGGTCTAGGCAATGGTCTGTCACTAAGTCGACGGTCCGTCAACCTTGCCATCGCACCTGGGCAATTTTGATAGCTCTGAGTAAAACAACCATAACATTTTACTACAATACCAGATTTGGACGAAATTGGCATCGTTGGAAAGCTAGTTCAATTTTCTACATAATAAAAAGTGAAAATCTTAAAAATTCTACGTGTACAAAAAATGGATTCATATTTCAAAGTAAGTTTCTAACATTCTTGGGACAATTTCAAGAAAGGTAAAAGTACGGGGTATTACACGAAGTAACCTTACTATAAAGGCTCACTAGTCTAAACTATGCCTAAAATCCATAATTAAGTCCAAAATGGCTAACACAAGTCATAGCCTAAGGCGAGTCAAAAAGAACCGCATTCTAAACCTCGAATTATCTATTTAGGAAATTTATACGCCAGCTTAGGCTATGATATGTAAATTCACTGCTTGATGGTACATAAGCCATAATCAACTCTAAGATAGGTAAACCACCTACAAATATGAGAAATTATGTCAACTCTATCTAAGTTATGGTTTCAAAATCGCTACTAATGATCCAAAAAAGGTTAATCATACTAACCATCTTCCAATGCTTAAACCACATCCTAAAGCTAACATCATATCATATCCATTCAACGAATTAGTACAATCTAGAAAAAAGGCAATATGATTCTAAAAATGTAATACGTATTTTATCTTACGGGTCAAAACCCCTAATATAATTACCAAACTTCAATAATCAAGAGGAAGTCATTCAACACATAATCTATCTTAGCATTCACATCCACAGAATATATAACACACGTCATCTTACGAAGAAGAGTAGAAAGAAGCCTACCTTAAGCCCAAATCGTAAATCCTTGAGTAATTGCCAAATCATTTGTATTTCTTCCACGATTCCAAAATTCCATCATGATATAACAATCATAATATAATCATCAATACAAGAATAATGATACCCATATCACGACATTGTGCTTCAAGTCCAAAATCACCTTAAAACTCCATGATGGTCTTACTTTTAGGAATTGTGTTATCGAGGTCAACCCAACATCCATACATAATAAAGGATTCATAATCCTCTAAAATGGGTGAAAACTAAGCTAAATTGGGGCTAAAATCAAGCCCTTATGCTATTGGGGTTTTGGTAAAGAAATCATTAAAATTCACCATGAAAAGTGTGGAATCTTACCTTAGATAGGATGATAATCACAAATATAGATGTTAAACAATATTTCCAATCACAAAAAAGAATCAATTTTGAGTTATCACACTCATTAGGGTTTTTATCTCACGGGATGGGTGAGAAATGGGCTAATTCTCAAAGTAAGGGTCCTATATATCTCCCTACCAGGTAATCAAGTGTTCCAATCACACACCTAAATGTGCAATCGCACTATATAGTTGTAGAAGTTTATTATGCAATTTCCGCCACCCTTAATACGATCGCGCTATATCTTGTACATACTGTGTGCAATCGTCAGCACCAGATATTAGCTGAAACTTGAAAATTTTTTAACTTTCTGTGAAGGCCTCGAGATTCATTCAGAATCTGATATATGCAAATAAACTATGTAACAAGACTAAATTCTACAATCTGCATTTAATGGATACATTATATTTTCCATCTGAGCTTGTTTCGATCAAATTTGGGACCCACACCTAAATTTTCAATTTTCCAAGTTTCCAACTTTTCGACCAATACATTAAAATAAGCTTGGGTGTATCGGGACCAAAACAAAAGGTTTACCTAGCCTAAAATTTTTATGTTCTACAACTGCTGGAGCAGTCAAAATTTGCATCTTAGATTGTTTTACTAAAGTTTTTGCATAATGGCCAATTGGAAACAACAAAGACATCTAAACATGGAATTGGCTCTACAAGCCAAACTAACTGGTCAGTAATCAAACTGTCAGTCCCAAAAAGTCATAAATTACGTGGGGCATCTATGGAAAAGCTCTAACAATAAAAGTCAGCAAAAATATGATAAATGACCTGGAGGGTAATTATATTATATAAGTGTAGTATGAGTACCAAGCACATGATACTTATTAGGAAACTATCGACTGAGCTCCAAATTAAAGTAGATATATATAACATACCAACAAAATGTTAAAATAAACCCAAATGTCCAACAACCACATTAGAAAGCTATTAAGGTAATAAGGATAAACTCTCTTATTTTTTCCTAAGAGACTAACATAATAAGGCTAAGGAAGTAGTAGGGATGAACTATCCTATTCCATCCTTACCCAGGAATCTCAACATTATATTGTATATCCCTGGACAATACATTAATAAAGGGAAAAAGAAGGATACATAACAATATATAAGGACACAAAATGACTATACTATCTGAATAAATAAAGGAAGGCATATACGGTAATACAATAGCTACAAATAGCTAGATATATATATATATATATATATATATATAAGGTCAACTCAAAGTAAAGCATACATCTTAAGACTAGAATTTTAAGATCTCATAATCATAGTAGGAACCAGTGCTAGAATACTCAAGATTTCTAATCCATTGTGTAATAATTAGTTAATCATGCGTAATAATGAAATCAAAAGATAGAAGAGTCAGAATCATACCTTGAATTTCAATGCCGAATCAATAACCAATTTATCATAAACTAGCCATAACTATGACAATAATAATATCAATATCTGTAATACCCCGCATATTTCTAAGCTAGGAAGTAAATAAGTATTCCTATGTATGAAATCTCCTATCCTGTGATTCATACTTGAGTACATGAATTACAATGAATATAATAATGATAGGATAGCTTATGATGCATTAAGCATGTTCATATGAGTCACTTAAGGTAATACAAGCTAAGAGTTTTTGAATCCATCAAGTTTTAGTATTTGATTTTGCAAAGGTCATCTTTAAACAAGTATAAATCGATGTTAATGTGGTATTTTGGGTGATTTAGGCCCATCAAATTGTATAGAATTGAATTAGCTTTCGAACGATACCAATTTCCCCTTAATCCAATACCCGAGCGAAAAGTTATGCCCATTTTTGTGAGAGACAGTAAGGATAGGAGATTGGTTAGGCGCCGCCCAACCAAACATAGGTGATAGGTTAGGCTCCGCCAAACCTAGCTTAGGAAATCACTTGGACACTACCTAAGTCAGTTCTAGGTGCCAAAAACACTCTGTTTTAAGTTATTTTAAGGGTAATTAAGTCTTTTAACACTCCTTACACATCCCTAAACTTAACCCTACAAAATATATAGCTTCTAAGCATATTAAAACCCTATTACCATCTCAAAGCTCATCATCCAATAGCACTAAAAAAGAAAAACAACTAGGGTTGCGTAACTAAGCTTGAAGATCTGATTTCAAGGAAATTTCTCCATCAATCATCAAGAATCTTCCTTCTAAGGCATGCGTGAGTTGATTCATGGACTTCTTTCATCCATAAAGCTAAAGAACCATCTTTTAAATTTTTTATAATGATGTTTATGTTGTTGGTAGTTGATGTTCACATGGTTGGAGTTTGATGATGCCTAAGATGGGATCTTTGTATGTTTATTGTGAGGATATAATGGTATTTAACGTATAAATTTGTGAAATTGGTGGTTGAATATTTGTAATCTTGATGAATCCACCTATGAATAAAATGGGCATGTAAGGTGTTGGTGAAAATACCTAAGGGAATAGAAATCATGCTTTTATGACATAATAAGTCCTAAATGACTATTCCATATTCTAAGTTTATGTTCAACGTGATCCCTATGCTATTGTCTAGAATTGAAGAAGTTGTATGAGATGCTCATGATATTGTTGCGATATGGAATGACCATGTTATTGAAGCCATGCAAGTATATACATGTTGTGTGCATTCCTGATCATGTGATAATTTGTTGAGAATCATTCTTATTATGAAATCCTTACTTATGATATTGTGAATTGTGGACTCAAATCTTGTGATCAAGTCATGTCATGTGTGTTAGTTTCCTCCAATCGAGTCCTGGGGGTACTTGTACTCAAAAACTATAGATGTGTGCCTAGAGCCATGTCATGTTTCATGATATCTGAACTCAAGATATGATTCCATAGACTTCAGTCAGTCATGTGACTCAAGAAAACCTCATGATCTTAGTCAGTTGTCAGATATCAGTAACATTCTGCCAGTCAATGGAATTAAGTAAGATTAAGTCATGCCCAGTTATTTATTCATGCCCAGTCCCTCTAAATAGGAGTAAAGGTTAGCATCCAGTGAACCCAAGGATGGGAACTCACCTGCCAGTTCAGGGTGATTCTTAGTAGTCATCCTTGTGTTCTAGAACTACGTAGCAAACATAGGTTGAGACTTCTTAACCCATAAGATTAGGGTTGATGAGGTGTCTTAACCCATCAGTTTAGGGTTTCTACCATTCTCATTAAGTACCCGCCAGATAAGGGTCACTCACAGGCTGTCCTTACCCATGGCATGGTATTGACACCCCTAAAGTCAGGGCAGAGATTAGATCCCAGCTTAGCCATAACGGCATACACGGGGCATATCGGTTAAACACTACTTCCCACAGTTTCAGTATCAGTCTCAATAAAAGAACTCAGGGCATTCTTCAGATTTCAGTATATACAGGACTGTTAGATACAGTCATCCATGTTATCAGTTTTAGTATCAGTCATGACAGTTATTAGTAAACCATGTATTAGCTTACAGGTCATGTTATCACGTATTCACGATCCCAATTTCTATATATGTGTGGTTGCACTCCCACGTTCATATTAGTTAGTCAGTGTTGTTCATGCATGAAACCCTTTATATTCAGCCTACTTTTCTCGTATACTCAGTACTCCAGTTGTACTGACACATTTGCACTATGGTGCTTTCTTTTTATGTTACACCATAGGTTCTGAGACACGAGCTCCAACCCAGCAGTAGCGGTAGCATTCAAGTCGTAGAGACACAGTGAGTCCTCATTGATTCGAGGACAATATGATTTGATATATTTATTTATTTCTTTAGTTCAGTTTTACAGAGTTAGCTGGAGACATATTCCTTCAACTCCCTATTCAGATAGTTTAGAGGCTTTCAGATTTACGTTCAGATTTATGTTCAGATTTAGCTTTCAGATTGAGTTGTTTTAGGTATTTTAACCCATATAATTGTATTCAGTTGAACCTTTTGGCCTTACAGTTCTATGTATTCTGCATTATTATATCATGATTTGCAGTATATAGGTATAGATAGAAGCCATGGGTTAGATTGTGGTCCCTCAGGGTCATAAGCACCGTGTAGCATTCCGATTCAGCAAATCGGGGTGTTACAAACTTGGTATCAGAGCCTAAGGTTAAATAGAGTCCTAGGAAGTCTGGAAGCCACATCTAGTAGAGTCTTGTACATGGGTGTGTTAAGCGCCACATTTATGTACAGGAGGCTATAAGATGTTTTAGGAATAGTCCCCTTTCTTTATTATTCATGTCATGCTAGTGAGCATAATCACAAGTTAAACTCTCAGCCTAATCCATTTATCTCTTATTCCAGACCATGGCCCCAAAGAGAAAAAACCAGTCAGCTCCTCAGCCCAAAGATCCTTTGGGCAAACATGTTTCCCATGCGGAGTTTAGAGCCGCATTTACCATACTTACTCAGTCCATGGCTGCACAGAATCAACTGCCACCAGTCATTCCGACCAATCCAGTGGCCAATCCTAAAGTAATTAGGGTTCGGGACTTCACCCGGATGAACCCTCTATCTTTCCATGGGTCTAAGTCTGATGAGGACCCTCATGAGTTCACTGACCAAGTCCAGAAGGTTATTGACATCATGGGTGTTACTTCTATTGAGAGTGTTGAGTTAGCCGCCTACCATTTATAGAATATTGCTTATGATTGGTACAAACAGTAGAAGTTTGAGAGGTTAGATAATACAAGCCCTATCGAGTGGGAGGAATTTGTCACGGCCTTCTTAGAAAGATTTTTTCCCTAAGAGCTGAGGGAAGCCAAAGTTCTTGAGTTCATCAACCTCAGGCAGGGGAAAATGACGGTTAGGGAGTATTCTCTCAGATTTACTCAGCTAGCCAGGTATGCTCCTCATGTGGTTGCAGACAATAGAGCTAAGATAAGCAAGTTCGTGTCAGGGGTCAATGATAGCGTGGTAAATGAGTGTAGGTCTGTGATGCTGATCGGTGATATGACCTTAGCCAGATTCATGACCCATGCCCATCAAGTAGAAGAGCAGAAGTTTAAGGCAAGTGAGAGGCAGGATAAGAGAGCAAGGTCAGGTAACTTCAACTTTGCTCACCCCAGTCAAATGAGGAAACTATCCACAGTTTTGCTCCAAGTCATCCATTCCAGCTCCTTCCTCTACCAGTGCTCTAGTGTCGAAGTTTAGAGACGGCAATAGAGACAAAGCGCCAGGCTCTAAATCTCAGGGCAGTGTTAGCAATGCCCGAACGAATCCCCTTTGTCAAACTTGTGGTAAGAACCACAAGGGCATTTACAGAGCTGGTAGTGATGTTTGTTTTAGTTGTGGCAAGCCAGGCCACAAGATTAGGGAGTGTCTGCAGTCAAGTCTTCAGGGTCAGCAAAATTATTCTACAGCTCAGTCTAGTTGCCCAAACCAGCAGGGTGCTATTTCTAGTGCTACTAGTGGGCAACGCCCAAACAGACTCTATGCTCTTTAGTCCTAACAAGATCAGGAAAATTCTCCTAATGTCGTTACTGGTACATTACAGATTTTCCAGGTTCATGTTTATGCTTTGCTAGACCCAGGTGCATCTTTGTCTTTTGTTACTCCATACATATCAGGCAATTTCAAAATCAGTCTCGAAGTCCTAGTAGAGCCCTTCTCAGTCTCTAGCCCAGTGGGTAAAACTATCATAGCCCGATGGGTATGCAGGAACTGCCCGATTATGATATCTCAAAAATCCACATCAGCAGATTTAGTGAAGTTAGAGATGACTGATTTTGATATCATTCTCGGCATGGATTGGCTTCATTCCTTCTATACCACAGTCGACTGCAGAAATAGGATAGTTCAGTTTCAGTTCCCAAATAAGCCCGTCCTAGAGTGGAAGAGTAGCATTTCAGCGTTTAGGGGTCAACTTGTTTCCTACCTTCGGGAAAGGAAAGTGATTTCTAAGGGGTGTGTGTATCATCTTGTGCATGTTAAAGATTCTAGTTCTGAATATCCTAGCCTCAAAACAGTCCCTGTTGTTAATGAATACTCAGATGTCTTTCCCAAAAATCTTCCAGGCATTCCTTTCGAAAGGGAAATAAACTTTGGAATAGACCTTCGTATGGATACTCAACCTATTTGTATTCTGCAATATAGAATGGCACCAGTAGAAATCAAGGAACTGAAAGATCAGTTAAAGGATCTCTTAGATAAGGGATTCATCAGACCCAGCATTTCCCCATGGGGTGCTCCAGTATTATTCGTGAGCAAGAAAGATGGTTCTCTCAGGATATGTATTGATTACCGTTAACTCAAAAAGCTCACGGTCAAGAATAGATATCCTCTTCCCAGGATTGATGATCTATTCGACCAACTTCAGGGTGCCAGTCACTTCTTCAAGATAGACCTCAGATCAGGCTATCATCAGCTTAGAGTTAGAGAATGTGACATTCCAAAACAGCTTTCCGTACTCGATATGGTCACCTTGAATTTTTAGTCATGTCATTTGGTCTTACCAATGCCCCTGCAGCTTTTATGGACTTGATGAACCATGTTTTCAAGAAGTACTTGGACATGTTTGCCATAGTCTTTATAGATGATATTCTAGTCTATTCTCGCATAGAGCGTGATCATGCAGAACATCTCAGGATTGTTCTTCAGACTCTCAGGGATCACCAGTTATTTGATAAGTTTAGTAAGTCTGAATATTAGCTAAGATTAGTAGCATTCCTTGGCCATATTATTTCCAGTGATAGCATTAAAGTATATCCTCAGAAAACCGAGGTTGTAAGAAACTGGCCCAGACCCGTATCTCCATCAGATATTAGGAGTTTCTTGGGTTTGGCTGGCTATTACAGACGGTTTGTTAAGGGATTTTATTCTATTGCATCTCCCATGTCCAGATTGACTCAGAAAAAGATTAAGTTTCAGTGGTCAGATTCATGTGAGAAGAGCTTTCAAGAGTTGAAGACTCGACTCACCTCAGAGCTAGTTCTAGCTATTCCAGATGGTTCAGACGGTTTTGTATTCTATTATGATACATCTAGAGTGGGTTTAGGTTGTGTCCTCATGCTGTATAGTAAGATCATAGCCTACATCTCCAGACAGTTAATGCTAAATGAGAAGAATTATCCTACTCATAATCTTGAGTAGCAGTGGTAGTTTTGGCCTTGAAGATTTGGAGGCATTATCTCTATGGAGTTCATGTAGATGTCTTCACAGACAATAAAAGCCTCCAGTATGTCTTTTCCCAGAAAAATCTCAATCTTCACCAGAGAAGGTGGTTAGAGCTCTTGAAGGATTACGACATGAGTGTTCTTTATCATCCAGGCAAGGCCAATGTTGTGGCCGACACTCTCAGTCGACTCTCCATGGGTAGTATTTCTCACGTTAAGGATAGTAAGAAAAAGATGGCTCAGGAGATCCATCAGCTTACCAGACTAGGCATTCGCTTAGTCAATTCTTCAGAGGGTAGTGTATGTGTTCATAGTAGTTCAAAGTCATCTCTAGTTTTTGAGGTGAAAGAGAAACAAGACAGGGATCCTAGCCTTGTCAAGCTCAAATAGTCAGTTCAGAATTAGAAAGTCAAGGTTTTCTCCCAAGGGGAAGATAATGTTCTTTGTTGTCAGGGTCGTCTATGTGTTCTAGGTGTAGATAAATTGAGGCAGTGAATTCTTGTAGAAGAGCATGGTGCACGATACTCTATTCATCCAGGGGCCACTAAGATGTACCGCAATATGTGGGAGATCTATTGGTAGAGTGGGATGAAGAGAGATATTGTAGAGTTTGTGGCTAAGTACTCTACATGCCAGCAGGTTAAGATAGAGCATCAAAAACCTAGTGGTTCCATGCAAGAGTTCACCATTCCTACTTAGAAGTGGGAAGAAGTTAACATGGAATTTCTGATGGGTTTGCCTAAAACTCATCATCAGCATGATTCAATCTGGGTCGTTATAGATAGAATGACCAAGTCATCTCATTTCCTTACTATTTATACTTCTTATTCCGCTGAGGATTATGCGAAACTCTATATCAGGGAGTTAGTCAGGTTACAAGGTGTTCCACTATCTATCATCTCAGACAGAGGGACCCAGTTCACTTCTCACTTTTGGAAAGCATTCCAAAAGGGTCTCGGTACCCAAGTCCATCTCAGTACAACATTTCATCCTCAGACAGATGGTCAAGCAGAGAGGACCATTCAAACTCTTGAAGATATGCTAAGGGCATATGCAATTGACTTCAACAGAAGTTGGGACGACCACTTGCCTTTGATTGAGTTTGCATACAATAATAGCTATCATTCTAATATTCGGATGGCTCCATTCAAAGTTCTCTATGGTAGGAGATGTAGATCTCTGATTGGTTGGTTCGAAGTTAGTGAGGCCTCAATCATAGGTCCCAACTTAGTATTTGACGCCTTAGAGAAATTTCAGTTGATCAGAGAGAGACTTCGGGCTTCTCAGAGCCGACAAAAGTCCTATGCAGATGTTCGTAGAAAGGATCTCTAGTTCGAGGTCAATGACTATGTCTATCTTAAGATCTCTCCCATGAAGGGAGTGAAGAGGTTCAACAAGAAAGGGAAACTCAGTCCCCAATATATTGGTCCCTTCAGAATTCTTTATCGCTTTTGGCAAGGTAGCTTATGAGCTTGAGTTGCCTTTAGATCTAGCCTCAATCCATCCAGTCTTCCATGTCTCTTTGCTAAAGAAGTGCATAAGTGACCCAGCAGTTGTTGTCCCTATTCAGAGCATCGACATTCAGAACAGCCTCTCCTATGAAGAGATTCCAGTCAAAATCTTAGATTATCAAACTCGTAGATTGAGGAATAAAGAAGTCCCTCTAGTCATGGTTCTTTGGCGAAATCAGTTTCATGAGAGAGATACTTAAGAAGCAGAAGCAAATATGCATACCAAGTATCCTCACCTCTTCCCTGCCAATTCAGATCAAGCTCAAGGTGATAGTTCTCCTTAATCTTATTTAGTTTCAAGTTCATGTTTCCAGTATAAACTTGTTACCTATTAACCGTTTCATACTCAACCATGCATTCATGTGTCAGTTGTCCGTGCATCAGATATGCACGAGTTCAGTATGTTTAGCATGTTAGTCATGAGATCAAGTTACAGTTCTTCATGTTTAGTTCAGGTTCTATTGTCTTGTATCCCTTCTCAGTAAATTCTTATTCAAGGACAAATATTCCCAAGGGGGAGATATTGTAATACCCCGCATGTATCTAAGCTAGGAAGTGAATAAGTATTCCTACGTATGAAATCTCCTATCCTATGATTCATACTTGAGTACATCACTTACAATGAATATCCTAGTGATAGGATAGCGTATTATGCATTAATCATGTTCATATGAGTCACTTAAGGTAATACAAGCTAAGAGTTTTTGAATCCATCAAGTTTTAGTGTTTAATTTTGCAAGGGTCATATTTGAACGAGTATAACTCAATGTTAATGTGGTATTTTAGCTGATTTAGACCCACTAAATTGTAGAGAATCGAATTATCTTTCCAACGATACCAATTTCACCTTAATCCAATACCCGAGCGAAAAGTTATGCACATTTTTGTGAGAGACAGTAAGGATAGGCGATTGGTTAGGCGCCGCCCAACCAAACATAGGCGATTGGTTAGGTGCCGCCAAACGTAGCTTAGGCAATCACTTGGGCACCGCCTAAGTCAGTTCCAGGCTCCAAAAACACAACGTTTTGAGTTTTGTTAAGGGTAATTAAGTCTGTTAACACTCCTTACACGTCCCTAAACTAAACCTTACGAAATATATAGCTTCTAAACATATTACAACCCTATTATCATCTCAAATCTCATCATCCAAGAGCTCTAAAAGAGAAAAACAACAAGAGCTGCGTAACTAAGCTTGAAGATCCGATTTCAAGGAAATTCCTCCATCAACCATCAAGAATCTTCCTTCTAAGGTATGCGTCAGTTGATTCATGGACTCCTTTCATCCATGAATCTCAAGAACCATCTTCTAAATTTTTTGTTACGATGTTTATGTTGTTGGTAGTTGATTTTCATGTGATTGGAGTTTGATAATGCCTAAGATGGGATTTTTGTATGTTTATTGTGAGGATATAATGGTATTTAACGTATAAATTTGTGAAATTGATGGTTGAATATTTCTAATCTTGATGAATCCACCTATGACTAAGATGTACATGTAAGGTGTTTGTGAAAATACCTAAGGGAATAGAAATCATGCTTTTATGACATAATAAGTCCTAAATGACTATTCCATGTTCTAAGTTTATGTTCAACATGATCCCCGTGCTATTGTCTTGAATTGAAGAAGTTGTACGAGATGCTCATGATATTTTTGCGATATGGAATGACCATGTTATTGAAGCCATGCAAGTATATACATATTGTGTGCATTTCCGATCATGTGATAGTTTGTTGAGAATCATTCTTATTATGAAAGCCTTACTTATGATATTGTGAATTGTGGACTCAAATCTTGTGATCAAGTCATGTCATGTGTGTCAGTTTCTTCCTATCGAGTCCTGGGGGTACTTGTACCCAAAAACTATAGCTGTGTGCCTAGAGCCATGTCATGTTTCACGATATCCGAACTCAAGCTATGATTACATAGACTTTAGTCAGTCATGTGACTCAGGAAAACCTCATGATCTTAGTCAGTTGTCAAATATCAGTAACATTCCGCCAGTCAACGGAATTAAGTAAGATTAAGTCATGCCCAATCAGTTATTCATGTCCAGTCCCTCTAGATAGGAGTAGAGGTTAGCATCGAGTGAACCCAAGGATGGGAACTCACCCGCCAGTTCAGGGTATGATTCTTAGTAGTCATCCTTGTGTTCAAGAACTACGTAGCCAGTATAGGTTGAGACATCTTAACCCATCATATTAGGGTTGATGAAGTGTCTTAACCCATCAGTTTAGGGTTCCTACCTTTCTCATTAAGTACCCGCCAGATAAGGGTCACTCACAGGCTGTCCTTACTCATGGCACGGTATTGACACCCCTCCAGTTGGGACAGATATTGGACCCCAGCTTAGCCATAACGGCATAGATGGGGCATGTTGGTTAAACACTACTTCCCACAGTTTTAGTATTAGTCTCAATAAAAGAACTCAGGGCGTGCTTCAGATTTCAGTATATACAGGACTGTCAGATATAGTTGTCCATGTTATCAGTTTCAGTATCAGTCATGACAGTTATCAGTAAACCATGTATTAGCTTACAGGTCATGTTATCACGTATTCAAGGTCCCAGTTTCTCTATATATGTGATTGCACTCCCACGTTCATATTAGTCAGTCAGTGTTGTTCATGCATGAAACCCTGTATGTTCAGCCTACCTTTCTCGTATACTCAGTACTCTAGTTTTACTGATGCATTTGCGCTATGGTTCTTTCTTTTAATATTACACCATGGGTTTCGAGACACGAGCTCCAACCCAGCAGCAGCGGTAGCATTCTAGTCGCAGAGACACAGTGAGTCCTCATTGATTTGAGGAAAATAGGATTTGATACATTTATTTATTTCTTCAGTTCAGTTTTATAGAGCTATTTGGAGACATGTTCCTTCAACTCCTTATTCAGATAGTTTAGAGGCTTTCAGATTTACGTTCAGATTTATGTTCAGACTTAGCTTTCAGTTAAGTTGTTTTGGGTATTTTCACCCACATGATTGCATTCAGTTGAACCTTATGGCCTTACAGTTCTTTGTATTCCACATTATTGTATCATGATTTGTAGTATACAGGTATAGATATCAGTCATGGGTTAGCTTGTGGTCCCTCGGGGTCATGAGCACTGTGTAGCATTCCGGTTCAGCGAATCGGGGTATTACAATATCAATACAGTAATGGATAGTTTAGAAAAATAACTACCTACCTGACCTTATCACATACACCCACCGCCATAGGCTCAAAAGGTTCAATCAACATATAATATACCGTAAGATATAGTCATCATTCATATTAATGCAACCCCCCTCCCTCCTTATATATGCTGATAGATATAGTTGCATACTGATGATAGGCAATACGTATGCAAGAATGAATGCAATGTATAGAGTAAATGTCACAATAATTCCCTAGACTTAAATCTATATTATATATAGCCAATGACTAGAATTAAACCAGTCATAATTATCATCTAGACAGAGAATTGAATTGGTCATAAATATCATAAGACTCAAAATTAAACTGGTCTAAAATATCAAGATTCAAAATTCAACCAATCATAAAAATAAGTAAGCCTCAAAATTGAACTAATCATAAATATCATCAAAACTTAGAATTGAACCCGTTATAAATATCATCAAGACTCAAAATTAAATCGATCATAAATATCATCAAGAGTCAAAACTGAGCCGATCATAAATATAATCAATATCGATAATATCTTCAAAACTATCAATATCATCAGAACGTAGACATATATATAACATCAATATTATAATATCATTAATACAATATCTTCATCCATCCCATACCAGAAAGATGTGTGTATAGACATAATAGGTATATAACTCAGGTTGTGGCTAAAAAAAAGTGTAAATCCACAAATCCATAGCCGAGAGTGAACTTTAGAATTAAATGATCATAAAAGTGTAGAATTGGTTGGAATATCTCACGATCAAAGTCATTAGTAGTATCAAATCATATGTTGGAGTTTGTCTTAGTCAGATCTCTAAAAATCATTATTGATCTCTTACACATACCTTATTCCTTATGATAGGTAGTTATTATTATGATGAAATCCAATTTTAAGGTGAAAGTGGGCTTTAGCCTTATTTAGGAAAAATAGTCATAATATCATATTTTAGCTAGAATATCATTATTTTACCAATTTAATATTCATGATAATCTAAATTTATGCATGGTATCACCAGTATTAAAACATTGGATACATAATCATCAATGTATTCATAAACTACAACTGCATCCTTTACAAGGTTAAACATTTCTCAGATATCCAATAAAGATGATAACACGGCCTTTGGACTAATAATGTTCCCAAAATAAATAAAACATCATAATCGTGATCTTAGGCCTACATACATATCCTAAGCTTATATAGATAAACATAATTTTAAGCTATATAATATGTAAGAGTCATAATATCAATGAGGATCACAAATCTAGAAGGCATAATACATCATTAGGCCATGAATCATAACTTTGAGGATTATTATCTCTATATGTCAAACATCAATGACTATATCATGACCAATAGCCATTAATCATTATACAAGGAAAAAACCATCATCATTCACCATGACACAAAGTAACCTTACTCCAAAGGCACTCTAGTATAAACTATTCCTAACATCCGTGATTAAGTCCACATGGGCTAACACAAGTTTTAGCCTTAGGCGAACTGCAAGAACCCACCTCTAATCATCAAATTTAATATTTTGGTAATTTATGACTCAGTCTAGGCTAAGGTATCTAAATTCACTTTTTTTAGTACATATTTCATAATCAACTCTAAGATAGGTAACCCACCTAGAACTTGAGCAATTAAGTCAACTCCATCTAAATTAAGATTTCAAGATAACTAGAATGGTCCAAATAAGGTTAATCATACTAACCATGCTTTTAATCCCTAAACCACATCATATCATATCCATTCGATGAATTAGTATAATCTAGGAAGAAGGCTATTGGATTCAAAAAATGTAATAAGCGTTTCACCTTATGGGTCAAAAACCCTAACCTAATCCCCAAACTTCAATAATCAAGACTAAGTCATTCTTCCCATAATCAATCTTATCATTCACATTTACATAGAATATATAACATGCATGATCTTATAAAGAAGAGTAGAGAGAAGCCTATCTCAAGGCCGAATCATAAATCCTTGAGTAGTTCCAAAATTGTTCATCTTTAATCCATATTCCTAAAATGAAATAACGCTATCAATATCATAATCTACTTATCAGTATGAGAATAATGATACACATATTAGACTATTGTGCTTTGGGTCCAAAATTACCTCAAAATCCATTTGGGTCCCACTTATAGAGATCATATTTTTGAGCTCAAACCAATATCCATACATGATAAAGGATTTATAGCACTCAATAATGGGTTAAAACAAAGCAAAATTAAAGCTAAAATCAAGACCTCAAGCTACTGGGGTTTTGGTCAAGAAATCGTAAAAATTCACCAAGAAAAGGGTGGAATCTTACCTTAGATCAAATAAAAATAATGAAAATAGATGTTAAACAAGCTTTATAATAACCAAAAATACTTAATATTAAGTTGACATACTCATTAGGGCTTTTGATCTCAAGGGATAGGTGAGAAATGGGCCAATTTATCATATAAGGGGCCTATGTATACCTATTCCAAGTAATCAGGTGTTTCCATTGCATACCTAGGTGGGAAATCACACTACATGTCTATAGGAATAAATAATATGATCTCCACCACCCTTAGGACGATCACACTATCTATAATGTCCTTTTTTATTATTTTCTATATTTTTTTTATCTTCACTGTTAAGGCTTGTCTATAGCTTGCCTAAGTTATTTATGACTTGCTAGTGCTGCTGATTTTGAAATCAGGTAGTTTGTCTGAATTTTTGGCCAATTCTCTATTTTGAAGTCTTTGTGGTTTCAAATGGCCAATGGGAGAAAATGTCAGTAAGACAATCTCGTATGCAATTTTTTACTGCACCATTAGATTTATAATATCTATCTTTTCCTAGGTGGAACTTTGGTTTGGGTTCTAATGCACCCAAACTCATTTTGACCTATCGGTCAAAAGCGAGAAAATTGGTAAATATGGTTGTGGGACTCACAGTTAGTCTAACGACCTTGGATAGATAATCTAACTTTACAATGAGTATGGACAATTAAATTTAATGGAGTTACATAGTTTGTTGGCAGAAAACAGAGTCTTAATGAGTCTTCGTGGTAAAAAACAAGCTTAAACTTTGTTGGTGGTGGTACATCACGATCGCACAAGGCCTATTACACTTATGATCGTGTGATCATGGTCCCTAGTATCATGATAATGACATTTGCATACCTCGTATGGGTATATAAGTACGCCATGTGTTTAGCAATTTTTGACCTATCTTTGAGACCTAGAACCCCTAAATAGGTGTAATAACTCAAAATTGAGTCTTGTAGGTGTCTTAGGATATTGATTAACATCTTTTATCACGATTATCATCCAAATTAAGGTAAGATTTCATCAATTTATTGATGAATTTCTTGGTTCTTAATCCAAAATCCTTATATATCTTAGGGCTTGGTTTTAGCCCCAAATTTGATTTATGTTCACCCATTTCTTGAGGGTTATGATTTCTTGTTCATATATGAAAGTTAGGTTAACCTTAAAAAAGCATTTTTCAGAAGTGGGTCCTACTTGGGGTTTTTGTTGTCGTTTTTGGACCCGAAGCACATAGTTCAATATGGGTATCGTTAGATTCATATTGATTAATAGATTATAATTTTGATACTGTGATGGCATTTTGTAATTATGAAGTGAAGATGGATATGTGGTTAATGATGTGAACTTTTATAGTTTAGGAATGAGGTAGGCTTCTACCATTTTTCTTCAAAGATGATGTGTGTTATATATGACATGTGAATATAAATGTTAGGATTGATTATGAGCAGAATAACCTAGTCTTGATTGCTAATTTCTTTGGGATTAAATGAGGGTTTTGGAATCGTAAGGGAAAAATCTTGGTAAATTTTAGAATCATATTGCCTTCTTCCTAGATCACACTAAATTATAGCATGAATATGGTTTATGCCTTGTGTTATTGTATGCTGATTGAACCTTATATGCCTGGGGCAGTTGGGGAACGCATATGATCAATTATTTATTTGGTTGTCTAGACTATTCAGTTACTCACGGCATTATTGATATTGTTATTATCATTATTATGATCATTGTTATGGCTAGTTTATGATAGACTGGTCATTGATTCCATGTGGAGACTTGAGGTATATTTTTGGCCTCTTCTATTTACGATTGCATCATTATGCATGATTATTACATGTCTAGCCATATGGATTAGAAACCCTAATTATGGTAGTATTAAATCCTGATAGGATTATAGTGAGGTATTAAAAAAAAGGCATAATAATTTAGGTTATTACTTTTGTTGACCTTATATCTATATACATATGGGTATATCAAGCTATATGTAGTTATAGCATTACCATATCTCCCTTATTTCTTTCATTACTCTAATTGTATATTCATTTCTTTGTCTTGTATAGTATTATATATCTTTCTTTGTCCTTTCATTTATATATATCATTCGATGATATAAAGCATAATGATAATATCTCTAATTATGGTTGGTATAAGATATCACACTCTTATTTCTTACCTTTCATTATTAGGTTGGTTTATAGGCCATGAACATGATAGTCGTTCCTTATTATCTCATTGGCTTTTTATATGAGTTCTAGACTCTTGGGTGTACTTTACATTCTGTTAATATGTTATGTATATCTACTTTATCTTTGGAGCTTAGTTGGTAGTTGCCTATTGAGTATCATTTGTTTGGTACTCATACTACACTTCTGCAACCTACAGATCATATGCCACCGATGTTTGCATCGTGTGGACAAACCATGGTTTAGAGACTTAGAGTGTAATACCCCATACTTTTTCCTAGCTTGAAATAATCTCAAGAATGGTAGAAGCTTTCCTTTAAATATAAATTCACTTTTTTACACGTGGTATTTTTAATATTTTCACTTTCTGTCACGTGAGAAATTGAATTAGGTTTCCAACGATACCAATTTCATCAAAATCTGACATCGGAGGAGAAAGTTATGGCCAAAATACAGAAGGCAGTAAAATCATCCAGATGCGACAGTGAGGTTGACAGACCATCGGACTAGCAACGGACCATCACCCACGACCGTCACAGAAAGGCAATGAGAACTACCTTCTGCCTAGGAGTGATGGCCCAGGACGATGGACCATTGGACTAGCGACGGACCGTCGCTTAGGCCGTCGCATGAGAAATAGTGAGGCCACCTTCTGGATAAGGTGCGACGGTCAGGTTAACAGACCATTGAACATACGATGGACCATCGCCCAAGCCGGCACTGCCAAAATAGTGAGACCCCATTCTGCCTAGAAGTGATGGTCAAGGCCGACGAACTATCAACCCAGTGACGGACTATCGCAGGTCCCATTTAGTTTTTTTTTAAGTCGTTTTAATAGGGTTATTTTAGTCATTTACCACCCACTTATATATATATCCAATTATATTCGATTTCATCCATTCAGTAAATTATTACTTCTCAACCAATATTAGGGTTTCTCTCTAACATTAATCTTCAAAAACAAAATCCAATCTTCTTCAAGAACTAAGGGATTTCAAATTCTTCAAGTTCAAGAACATCAAGAATCTTAACACAGGAATGAATAGTGTTCATTCATAGACTCCTTTCATCCATAAATTCCAAGAATCCCTTTTCCAACTTCAAGTTATAGATTTTTTTATGATTTCATGATTGGGCTGTTTTTGTTCATATTGATAAATGAGAAATTGAATTCTACTCTTTGTTGGGTGATAATTTCAATGTGGCTTTAATTATTATAGATATAGATTTATGTAAACATATGACTAAACCCTTGAATGATGAAATTAGAATCGAACCATGATGTTTAATTATTGTACAATGATGTTTACATGTACCATGCCTACAATATATTTGATTAAATGCCTAGAGGAAAGAAAAGTGCCTAACTAGTATATTACCATGAAATCCCCTTATATGTACAAGTTATGCCTATCACATGCTTTGATGGAATGCTTCTATAAATGTATTATGGATTATGATGTTAGTTATATGTTCAAGTAAGTTATGTTTGTTCAGTTTCCTTGCATCGAGTCCTGGGGGAAATTGTACCCAAAATATTAGCTATGTGCCTAGATCCAGTCATGTTTCCACGATACTCTTAGCCAACCTATGATCATTAGACTTCAAACAGTCTTATGACTCAGGAAATCTCCATGATCTCATGAACTCATTTAGTTGTCAGATATTATTAGTATTCTGACAGTCAATGGAATTTAGTAACTCAGTTCATGTTCAATTTAGTAAATCATGTTCAGTGTCTATTCATATGGGAGTAGAAATTAGCACCAAGCGAACCCAAGGGTGGGAACTCACCTATTATATGAGGGTGTAATTCTTAGAAGCAATCCTTGCATTCCAGAAATATGTAGCCAACATAGGTTGAGACATCATAACCTGCTATATAAGGGTATATGAGGTGGCTTAACCTGCTATATGAGGGTTCCCATCATTTTCATTAGATTTATCTATTATAATAGGGTCACTTACATACTGTCCTTACCAGTGGCGCGGTATTGACACCCTTCTAATCAGGGCACAGATTGGACCCCAATTTAGCTATAATGCATCATTTGGGGCATGTATGTTAGATGACTACCTCCCACAGTCTTAGTATCAGTCTCAGGAAAAGAACTTAAATAGTTTTTCAAAATTTAGGACTATCAGATACAGTCAACTTAGATACAGCACGAAACTGAGCTAGTTCTTTCAGATTCAGGACTGTCAGATACAGTCACTCATGTATCAATTATATCAGTTATCAGTATGTCATGTTATCAGTATTCTAACTCAGTAATCATGTTATCCCAGTATCAGTGTCAGTTTTTATGCCTTATGCATGTACTCTCACATTTATGATAGTCAGTTTGTTATTATATTTGTTCATGCATATAACCCCATGCATTCAAACTTCCTCATATGCATACCAGTACATTCAAAGTACTAACGCATTTGTGCTATGTTGTCTTATACCATAGGTTTAGAGACACGAGCTCCAGAGCATTAGTAGATTCTAGTTTAAGCTGTCAGAGTTAGAAGTGAGTCTTCATCCTTCGAGGATATAATGATTTCTCTATTATCTCATTAATTAGTTTATTAGTTGGGGTTAGTTGGGGACATGTACCATCAACTCCTTACTCATTTAGACAATCACGTTTAGAGGTTTTCTAGACTATTATGTTTCAGACTTCAGTATTTTTAGTTTTGTTTTGGGTATTATATTACCCCACTCAGATGTTATATTTTTTAGATTATGTTCAGCTTTGAACCATACGGCCTTTTAGTTCATGTTTCTGCATTATTTAGTATGTATGCAGTATACAGATACAGATATCAGTCATGGGTTAGCTTGTGTTCCTTTGGGGTCATATCACTGTGTAGCATTCTGGGTACCAGATTTGGGGCGTTACAAACTTGTTATCAGATCCTAAAGGTCAATAGTGTCCTAGGAAGTTTGAAAGTCATATCTAGTAGAGTCTTGTACATGGGTGTGTTGAGCGCCACATTTATGTGTAGGAGGCTATAAGATGTTTTAGGAATAGTTTCCCTTATTTCAGTATTCATGTCATTTCAATGAGCATAATCTCAATCTAATCTCTCAGTCTAATCTATTTCTTCTCCTTATTTCAGAACATGCCTCTCAAGAGAAGAGCCCAGCCTGTCCAAGAAGATCCCTTGGATAAATATGTTTCTCATACGGAGTTCAGGACCACATTCACTACTCTTTATCAGTCACTTGCTACTCAAAATAAATGACTAGCTGTCATTCCAGTCAACCCAGTGGCTAATTCAGCTGCAGCTAAGATTCGAGACTTCACCCGAATAAATCCTCCATTTTTCCTTGGGTATAAGATATACGAGGAATTACTAGTCAGGCACAGAAGGTTACAGATATAATGGGGGTTACGTCTAGTGAAAGTGCTGAGCTAGTTGCATATCAGTTGCAGGATATAGCTCACACTTGGTTTAAATAGTAGAAGTTGGAAAGGCCAGATGATGCAGGGCCTATTGAGTGGGAGGAGTTTGCTTCTGCTTTCCTTGATAGATTCTTTCCCTTAGAGCTTAGAGAAGCTAAGGTGCTAGAATTTATCAACCTCAGGCAGGGCAATATAACAGTTAAACAGTATTCTCTTAAGTTTACTTAATTAGCTAGATATGCCCCTTATGTGGTTGTAGATAGCGGGGAAAGAATGAGTAAGTTTGTTTCAGGGGTGAATGATAGTATGGTTAATGAGTGTAGATCTACTATGCTAAATATTTACATGACTTTAGCTAGGCTTATGACTCATGCTCAGTAAATAGAGGAGCAGAAGATTAAGATGAGCGAGAAACAAAATAAGAGAGCGAAGATAGGTAGTTTTAACTTTGCTCAGCCTAAGTCAGAAGGAGAAAACCATTCTCAGTTTTGTCCTAAGTCATCAGTTCCAGCTCCTTCTTCAGCCAGTGCTCCAGTTCCTAAGTTTAGAGAAGGTAACAAAGATAGAGCGCCAGGCTCTAAGTCCTAGGGCAGTGTTAGTAGTGCCCACTTCTATCCTCTTTTCCAAACTTATCACAAGCACTATCAGGTTATTTGTAGAGCTGGCAGTGGTATTTGTTTTGGATGTGGTAAGACAGGACACAGAGTCAGAGAATGTCCTCATCCAGGTCCTTAGGGTCAACAGAATCACTCTTAAGCTCAGTTTGGTCACCCAAATCAGTAGGGTGCCACCTCCATTGCTACTAGTGGGCAGTACCCAAATCATCTCTATGCTCTTCAGTCCTGACAAGATTAGGAAATTCTCCTGATATTGTTACCGGTACGTAATAGATCTTTCATGTGCATGTTTACACTTTGCTAGATCCAGGAGCTTCTTTGTCTTTTGTCACTCCTTATATAACAGTTGATTTTGGAGTCAGTCCCAAAATTCTAATAGAGCCCTTTTCAGTCTCTACCCCAGTGGGTAAAACCATCATAGCCCAGTGGGTATACAAGAACTGCCTGATTATGATATTTTAGAAAGTCACTTCAGCAGACTTAGTCAAATTAGAGACAACTAATTTTGATGTTATCTTGGCATGGATTGACTTTATTCATGTTATGCCACAGTCGACTGCAAAAACTAAAAAGTCCAGTTTCAATTCCTAAATGAACCCATCCTTGAGTGGAATGGTAGTGTATCCACTTTCAGGGGTCAACTTGTTTCCTACCTTCGGGCATGAAAAATGATATCTAGAGGATGTGTCTATCATCTTGTTCATGTTAAGGATTCTAGTTTTGAGACTCCCAGTCTTGAATTAGTTTCAGTTGTAAATAAATATTCAAATATCTTTTTCGAAGATATTCTAGGAATTCCTCCCGAGAGGGAAATAAACTTTGGTATTAATCTTCTTCCGGATACTCAGCCTATCTCTATTCTGCCATACAAAATGGCACTAGCAAAACTTAAAGAACTGAAACAAAAATTGAAGGATCTCCTAGATAAGAGATTCATCAGACCTAGTATTTCCCCGTGGGGTGCACCAATTTTATTTGCATGCAAGAAAGATGGTTCTCTTAGAATGTGCATTGATTACCGTTAGCTCAATAAGGTCATGGTCAAGAACAAGTATTCTCCTCCCAGAATCAATGAATTATTTGATCAACTTCATGGTGCCAATTATTTCTCTAAGGTAGATCTCAAATTCAGCTATTATCAGCTCAGAGTTAGGGAATATGACATTCCAAAAATAGCTTTCCAAACTCAGTATGGTCACTTCGAATTTCTAGTCATGTCATTTGGTCTTACTAATGGCCCAACCACTTTCATGAACTTGATGAACTATGTGTTCAAGCAGTACTTAGACATGTTCGTCATAGTCTTCATAGATGATATTCTGGTCTATTCCCGTAGTGAGCGTAATCATGTAGACCATCTCAAGACAGTACTTTAGACTCTCAGAGATCATCATCTATTTGCTAAATTCAGTAAGTTTGAGTTTTGGATAAGGTCATTACATTTCCTTGGTCATATCATTTTCAATGATGGCATTAGAGTAGATCCTCAAAAGACCAAAGCAGTAAGAAACTGGACTCGCCCTGTCTCTCCATTAGATATTAGGAGTTTCTTGGGTTTGGCTGGCTACTACAGACGGTTTTTTGAGGAATTTTCTTCTATTAAATCCCCTATGTCTAGATTGACTCAGAAGAAAGTCAAGTTTTAGTGGTTAGATCCTTACGAGAAGATTTTTCAGGAGTTGAAGACTCTACTCACCTCAGCTACAGTCTTAGCTCTCCTAGAAGGTTAAGATAGGTTCGTAGTGTATTTTGATACATCCAGAGTGGGCCTAGGTTATGTCCTCATACAGCATAGTAAGTTCATAACCTACACCTCCAGACAGCTTAAACCCCATAAGAGGAATTATCCTACTCATGATCTTGAGTTAGCCACCATAGTATTTGCCTTGAAGATTTGGAGGCATTATCTATATCGTGTTCATATAGATGCGTTCACAGATCATAAGAGCCTTTAGTATGTTTTTTCTCAGAAAGATCTTATTCTTTGTCAGAGAAGGTGGTTAGAGCTCTTGAAAGATTATGACATAAGCATCCTTTACCATCCGAGCAAGGCCAACATAGTGGCCGACACTCTAGTAGACTATCCATGGGTAGTGTTTCTCATGTAGGGGACGATAAGAAGAAGTTATCCCAGGAAGTCCATCAGCTTAAAAGACTAGGCCTTCGCTTAGTCGATACAGTGGTTGGTGATATATGGGTTCAAAGTAGTTCAGAATCATCTCTAGTTTCTGAGGTGAAGGAAAAGCAAGATAGAGATCCCATCCTTGTCAAGTTGAAAGAGTCACTTCAGGATCATAAAGCAGAGGTTTTCTCCCAAGGGAGAGATGGTGTTTTGTGTTGTTAGGGTTGTCTCTGTGTTCCAGGTATAGATGACTTAAGGCAGAAAATTTTTGCAGAAGCTCATGGTGCATGCTACTCTATTCATCCAGGGGCCACTAAGATGTACCGCGACTCGCGGGAAGTCTATTAGTGGAGTGGTATGAAGAGAGATATTACAGAGTTTGTGGCTAAGTGCTATACATATCAGTAGGTTAAGATAGAGCATTAGAAGCCTATTGGTCCTATATTGGAGTTCATTATTCTTACTTGGAAGTGGGAAGAAGTGAACATGGACTTTGTGATGGGTTTGCCTCGAACTTATCATCAGCATAATTTAGTTTGGGTCATCATAGATAGAATGACCAAATCAGCCCATTTCCTTCCAGTCCATACCTCATATTCAGCCGAAGATTATGAAAAACTCTACATCAGGGAGTTGGTCAAATTGCATGGTGTTCCATTATCTATTATCTTAGACAGAGGTACCTAGTTCGCCTTTTATTTTTGGAAAGCATTCCTAAAGGGTCTTAGTACCCAAGTTCATCTTAGTACAACCTTTCATCCTCAGACAGATGGTCAAGCAGAAATGACCATTTAGACTTTAGAAGATATGCTAAGGGTGTGTGCAATTGATTTCAATGGAATTTAGGATGACCACTTTTCTTTGATTGAGTTTGCATACAACTACAGCTATCATTCCAGTATTCAGATGGATCCATTCAAAGCTCTCTATGGTAGGAGATATAGATCTCTAATTGGTTGGTTTGAAGATAGTGAGGCCTCAGTCATAGGTCCTGACTTAGTATTCGATGCTTTAGAAAAAGTCTAGTTGATCAGAGAAAAACTTCGGGCTGCTCGAAGCCGATACAAGTCTTATGTAGATGTTTGTAGAAAGGATCTCGAGTTTGAGATTGCTGATCATGTCTATATAAAGATATCTCCTATGAAGGGAGTGAAGAGGTTCGGCAAGAAGAGAATGCTCAGTCCCCGATATGTCGGTCCTTTCAAGATTCTCAGTCACTTTGGCAAGGTAGTTTATGAGCTCGAATTACCTTTAGATATAGCCTCAGTTCATCCAGTCTACAATGTCTCTTTGTTCAAGAAATGTATAGGTGACCCATCAGTTGTAGTCCCTATTCAGAGCATTGATGTTCAAAATAGGCTCTCTTATAAAGAGATTCTAGTTGAAATCCTAGACTATCAGAATCATAGACTAAGGAACAAATAAGTCCCTCTAGTTAAAGTTCATTGGCGAAATCATTCCGTCGAGGTAGCTACTTGAGAAGCAAAAGCAGACATGTGTACCAAGTATCCTCACCTCTTCTATGCCAACTCAGATCAAACTCAAAGAACAGTTCTCCTTAAGCTTTCTCAGTTTTATGTTCAGTGTTCATCGCAAACTTGGTACCAAGTACCATTGCATATTTAGTCATGAATTCATGTATCAGTTCAGTTATAAAATTTAGCATCAAACATGCATTCTTATCATGAGAAATTTAGTTCCTCAGAACATCTAGTCATGTATTCATGAATCAGTTACACATGCATCATGATAAGCATGTTCAGTATGATATATTCAGTTATCAGTCATGCTAGTCATGAGATCATATTTTAGTTATTCATGTTTAGTATGTATGTTATTTATCTTCTCCCCTCACTCTCAGTCTCATTCGAGGATGAATGTTCTCAGGGGGGAGATATTATAATACCCCGTAATTTTTCCTAGCTTGAAATCGTCTCAAGAAAGTTAAAAGATTTCCTTGAAAGATAAATCCACTTTTGTACATGTATTATTTTTAATATTTTTACTTTTTATCATGTGGGAAATTGAATTAGCTTTATAATGATACCAACTTTGTCAAAATCTGACATCAGAGGATGAAGTTATGGCCAAAATACAGAAGGTAGTTAAACCGCCCAGATGCGTAGTGAGGTTGATGGACTGTCAGACTAGCAACAGACCATCGTCCATAAATATCGTAATATGTAAGTGAGAACTACCTTCTGCCTAGGAGCGATAGCCCAGGCCGACAAACAGTTAGACTAGTGACGGACCGTCGCTCAGGACGTCACAAGGGAAATAGTGAGGCCACCTTCTGGATAAGGTGCGATGGTCAGGTTGATAGACCGTCGAACATGCGGTGGACCATTGCCCAACCAATTGTAGCCAAAATAGTGAGACCCCATTCTGCCTAGAAGTAATGGTTAGGGCCGACGGACCGTCAACCCAATGATGGACCATCGCACCCACCGTCGCAGGTCCCATTCAGTTTTTTAAGTCATTTTTACAGGGTTATTTTGGTCACTTACTACCCACTTATATATATCTAATTATATTTGATTTTAGCCATTTGGTTAATTATAACTTCACAATCCATATTAGGGTTTCTCTCTAACATTAATCTCCAAGAATAAAGTTCAATCTTCTTTAAGAACTAAGGGATTTCCAATTCTTCAAGTTTAAGAACATCAAGAATCTTAACCCAAGTATGCATAGTGTTCATTCATGAACTCCTTTCATCCATGAAGTTCAAGAATCCCTTTTCCAACTTCAAGTTATAGATTTTTTTTATGATTTCATGATTGGGCTGTTCTTGTTCATGTTGATAAATGAGAAATTGAATTCTACTCATTGTTGGGTGATAATTTCAATGTGGATTTAATTATTATAGATATAGATTTATGTAAACATATGACTAAACCCTTGAATGATGAAATTAGAATCGAACCATGATGTTTAATTATTGTACAATGATGTTTACATGTACCATGCCTATAATATATTTGATTAAATGCCTAAAGGAAAGAAAAGTGCCTAACTAGTATATTACCATGAAATCCCCTTATATGTACAAGTTATGCCTATCACATGCTTTGATGGAATGCTTCTATAAATGTATTATGGATTATGATGTTAGTTATATGTTCAAGTAAGTTATGCTTGGTCAGTTTCCTTCCATCGAGTCCTGGGGGTACTTGTACCCGAAATATTAGTTGTGTGCCTAGAGCCATGTCTTGTTTCCATGATACTCTCAGTCACTCTATGATCCTTAGACTTCAGACAATCTTATGACTCAGGAAATATCCATGATCTCATGAACTTAGTCAGTTATTAGATATCAATAGTATTTTTCTAGTCAACGGAATTCAGTAACTCCGCTCATGTTTAGTTCAGTAAATCATATTCAATGTCTATTCAGATGGGAGTAGAAATTAGCACCAAGCGAACCCATGGGTGGGAATTCACCTGTTATATGAGGGTATGATTTTTAGAAGCAATCCTTGCATTCCAAAACTATATAGTTAGCATAGGTTGAGACATCATAGCTGCTATATGAGGGTAGATGAGATGGCTTAACCTTTTATATGAGGGTTCTCACCGTTCTCATTAGAGTTACCTGTTATATTAGGGTCACTCACATGTTGATCTTACTAATAACTCAGTATTGACACCCTTCCAATCAGGGCATAGATTGGACCCTAATTCAGCTATAATGCATTATTTGGGGTATGTCAGTTAGATGACTACCTCCCACAGTCTCAATATCATTCTCAGTAAAAAAACTTAGATAGTTCTTTAGAATTCAGGACTATCAGATACAGTCAATTCAGATACAGTACAGAACTCAGCTAGTTTCTTCAGATTTAGGACTGTTAGATACAATCACTTATGTTATCAATTATCAGTATGTCATGTTATCTGTATTCAAACTAAGTAATCATGTTATCACAGTATTAGTGTCAGTTTTTATGATAGTCAGTCTGTTATTATATTTGTTCATTCATATGAACCCCATGCATTCAGCCTACCTCACATTCATACCAGTACATTCAAAGTAATGACACATTTTCCCTATGGTGTCTTATACCATAGGTTTAGAGACACAAGTTCCAGAGCATTATTAGATTTCAGTTTCAGCCGTCAGAGTTAGAAGTGAGTCCTCATCCTTTGAGGACATGATAATTTCTCTATCATCTCATTAATTAGTTTATTAGTTGGGGTTAGTTAGGGATATATCCCATTAACTATTTTCTAATTCAAACAGTTATGTTTAGAGTCTTTCCAGACTATCATGTTTCAGACTTCAGTATTTTTAGTTTTGTTTTGGGTATTCTATTACCCCACATAGATGTTATATTATTCTGATTATGTTCAGTTTTGAACCTTACAACTTTTTAGTTCATGTTTCCGTATTATTCAGTATGTATGCAGTATACAGGTACAAATATCAGTCATGGGTTAGCTTGTGGTCCTTTGAGGTCATGAGCACCGTGTCATTTCGAGTACCAGATTCAGAGCGTTACATAGAGTGAGCTCCTGGCATTTTGGGTATTACTTATCTATCTCTTATGTGTTAGACTAGTGTGTATATTGTATATGAAGATAACTTGTATCAGTGTAGTTCTTTTGATATTTCACTTTTTTACTCTTACTATATTATGTAGCTTTCTTACTAATACAACTAGTTTTTGGGATTCATTTATGTATTGACTTTCATTTTAGATATTTGACATTCTTTCTTTATCCATTTGGGTAGTCTCTTACTAACCATTCCAAACTATGAGGTTTGACTTTCCTACTGGTAGGTTATTGTAGGCTACATCATGACCTAATAAATTGGTATTAGATCCTTGGTTTCATCAGCGTACTATTTCTAGAGCTATGTGCTTCGTAAAGTCCTGTAGATCGATACTGAGATATCCGTAACCTATCATCAAGAGGCTACAGGGACATTTTAGAAAAATCCCCTCTTGACTCCATATCATATGTCTACATTTCTATGAACCTCAAACACATTATTTGATTCTATTCTATCCTCAATAAATTATGCAAGATGGACAACATTATTGATAGATGCAGATGAGACTTCAATACGTGTTTTTAGAGTTTCAGAAAGAGATTTGGGGCTAGTTCAGGCTCTAGTGGAGCTTATGACTACTTCAACCTTTGTGGTTTAGCATTGGGAATTCTAGTCATATGGCATCTCTCTTCCAACCATGGAAAATATTCGACACAGCAAGCAATTCTCATACCAGAGTTGGGTCCATTGTTGTTCAGTAGGGTTTTTACAAATTTTTAGAATGAGATTGAATTTATCGAGTGGGCCAGGAATGTTCCTATTCTATATCATTCATACTCATACATCGGTTCATGGATGTGTTAGAGGATTAGCATTGTTACTCCATTTAGCATTGGAGAACCTGATCGCAGTTTAGTCTTCCTTCCTTTAAGATGTTGATTATGAGGAGACCATAAATAACACGTGTCTTAAGACATATAGAAGTGGCAGCGAGAGTCCATACCATCCATATAGTGATATTTGTATTTTATGTGGGAGTGAGGATCCTTCTGTTAGAGTTTAGCATCACTTGTAGTGTATCATCTCTATACAGGTAGTACGTCCGACTATAAGTGGTTCTCACATTAGTCGTGATGATGATAGTGGGCAGAGTTCCCATCAAACCTTGTAGAGTTTTAGGTATGGGTCTTCAGGCCATTATAGGCATTTAAAATAATAAAAATAAGTATCTCGATGTATTTCAGGATCTTGGTTTGGTTGTGTCATGATGAAAAACTAGCTTGGAGAATATCCCTGATAAGAGTTAGTTGATTAGATAGAGTTAGCATGTATTCCCAGATAGCCTGGAGATCCTGAGATATGCTATGATTGCGGATGGATGGCTATAATTTTATAGATTTCTATCAACATCTATTGGCCAGCCATTTAGGCTCAGTTTATGTTCTTGCCATGTTGATAATTTAGGTGTTGCTATGGTTACTAAGAGATCTATTATAGAACTAGAGGGTGTCCCCAACATTGGATTGCTAGTCATTCAACTCATTCAGATTAGCCCCATGATGTTGTGGCATATTTTGTTAGAGATTGTGTGGTTGGCACCTTAGTTGATGATTTAGTCTGTCGGTCCGAGTTTAGACCCGTTCAAATTTATTTTCCCTATGCCCTTCAAGAATGTGATTGCATATTTCACCATGATAAGTGTGCTTTTATTTCCCACATTTATCATTTATGATGTGCATTGGGGTTTTCATACACTTTGTTGACTATATGCCTTGATTAACAGATATTGGTTATTATTTGTCTTATTATTGAATTCATGATTATGTTACTACTCCATGGTCTATTTCTTTTAGTAGTGGATGGAGCAGATCTATGATGATATTTCTCATTATGTGTGTAGCATTTGGATTTGATTCCCATTTATCTTGGCACATTGGACTTATTGTGGACCTTGAGTGGTACATGATATTAATGTTTATTTTTGTACTGCTTGTGCAGCATATTGATATTAATATTTCTATTACTATTGCTATCACTGGTTATTGTCACTGGAAAATATAGTAACCCAACAAAGGTTGGGGTCGAATCCCAAAGGAATATGTAGACTCTCAGCTCTCAGTTATTTTAATCAATGGGCAGAACTGGAAAAGTAAATAAGGAGGATTTGAATTGGAATATTGAACAAGCAGCTAATATCAACATCTGTTGAAGTCAATTATAGGTGAATGATAGGATTGTGTTCCCCATAGCTTCTCAACTCTATAGGCTTATCATGCTTTGTTGAACCAACCCAATACGTTGCACGAAGAATCGATAAGTTATGTACCATCTACAGTATTTAGGACGAGCAGATGGATTTCACCCTTTACCTTTTGAGTCTCAGAATGTTGCCTTACTAACCCATAACTTGATTGCAGTTAACTATTACCTTTCGAGTCTCTAGTTATTAGATGAAAACTAACTATCATACGTTGATAAAACCTAGAAGCATGGATCAATAGCTAAGATCCAAATTATTGTTTTCATTATTTTTTACTAGTCACTACTACTCTTTTGGAGTAAGTTGCAATAATCTAGATGGGATCCTAATGTATGCACCCATTAAGAAAATTATTATATTGAAAATACAACATGCATGCATTGGTATTGGTTCAGAACAACAATAACACTTCCCCTACATCGTCAATCTGTCAGGGTTTTCACAACCCTAGCTAAGTATTTTTAGTTGCTCATACTTGTAAAGTAATACAAAATTCATGATTTGAAGCATACGATGAAATTATAATAGTAAGAAGTGAAAACCCAAAATCGTTACTGAATTAATCAATTAAAGTCAATACAAAAGAATTCCACGACTACAATCAAATCTCATAATCAAAATATGTTTATGAGTATCAAGAGCGAGACACTCTTGCTAAAAAACACATAATGGATATTTATAGTACATGAGGAAACTCTTAAACCAAAGCCAAAAAGAAATAGGAGAAAAAAGGGTCAGTAGCTACTTATGGTCCCTACTTGCACCCTTTTCTTAGGTGCAGGTAGCACATGCATCCTACAAAGAGGGTGCAAGTGGTGACTACAAGTGCAAGACCAAATTTTTTGCAAGTCAGCTCTTGGGATTTTTGACTTCTGACACTTGCTTTACCCACATGCATTCTATAAGTACTACATGCGGTCTGCATTTTTACTTAACAAGTGTCAGGAGTCATGTTTTCAACTCTTCTTTAATTTGTAAACATGTTTTGGTCATGAACAATCTATAAAGTGTCTAAAACATCCATAATTTCTCTCAAAAGTAGTCAAAAACACCCTTTCTTAATATTTTTCACGAACTTAGAATCCAAAATACTATTTCCTACAAAACATAGCCAAAACGCATCATATCTAACAAAAAACCCACAAAAACTATCATACTTTCATAGTTTTAAGTGTCGAAAGTGATATATTTCTAAGGAACATAAGCACCCTCAACTTAGAACATTTGCATGTCCTTGAAAAACCCAAGACCTTGGACTAATTAGAAAACAACAATTTTGTTTGTGTCTCTATAGTGGGTATGGTTGGGTATTTGAGTCATACCCCTTTGTCATGACTCGTACCTACCTTGACCTCCACTTTTGTATCTTGGTCAGTCCATGAGGGCAACACACTTTCCACTATACGAAATTTCCTCCCCTTGGTCATAGAAATGCATATGAGTCATATACTACATGGTTCAATGGATTGAGGACCTAACCTAGTTTGGACTGTTTTGGTCACGGGTAAAGCCTATGAGTTAGGGGTTGATTCATACCCATTGCTTATGATTCAATGTTTCCCTTTCATACTCACAATAGTGTGGTTGACCTAGAAGGAGCCTAGGGTACGAGTTAGGGTACCACTTGCACCCCAGGTCACGATTGCTATGTGAGCCGTAAGGGAGTGTCTTACCCTTGCATATGTAGACTTCTAGCTTTTAACCAAGGATATTTTCGTCATTTCCCATGCCTAAAACCCTAAACCCTCTCACTATATAAGGCATTGTATCCTCCTAAGTCTTCATTTACAACACTTACACACTCCTAAACATTGTAAAGGATCTTAAAGAAAGATTGAAGGCTAGGGTTTGAAGGTGTTCATCTTGTGGCAAGAAGGAAGAGTCAAGATTGTTGGTTTGTCATCTTATTTAAGGCATGTATCTCTTCCTCTTTCTGAATAACTTTAAAAACATGTATTTCACACTTGAATTAGTAAGTGTACATGGTGGTTTTGAATCAAATGTAAAATGATTTTGTTACCCAATAATGAATAATGATGATTCATGCTTGTACTTGTGTTGATTCATGTATTTGATGGTAGAATGTATATGTGGATACTTTTTGTATGTTGTTTAACATGAGGTTCTTGGTTAACCCTATCCTTGATGAATTCTACCATGAAAATAACCTTGTAAAAGGTATGAACACAAAGTGTTTGTGAAAATATCTAAGTGAAATGACTAGTTGTATGATTGACAATGTGTTTAGCATGGATAATGGCTCAAATGAGTATGAATGATTGTTAACTGAATATTGTGAAAGTATTATTAGCTACGTATTATGAAATCCATAACCTTGTTGGTTGATAGCTAATAAGTGGGTAAATCCCTAAACATGAAAATAAACTTAAATTGTGAATGGAACCAAGTGTGGTGAAAATATGATATAATGTTGTTACTAACTTGTGAATGTCATGTGTGGGTCTTGAGGATGACAAATCAAATTCTATTATGATTTGAATGAACGCATTAGCCAATTGAGATGGTTTAGCAATGATGGCTCCCCTGGGGACCTTGTGGTCATGCATAATGTTTAATTGGCTAAGTGAGCTAAAGACCTTAGATGTGATATAAATTATTTGAATAAACATGCATGAACTAAAACATGCATGAACTAATGGGTAAATATTTCAAATATCGACTATTAATGAGGAGTGATTTGAGTTCCTTGTCTAATAATATAACTAGAGATTTGAGTTCCTAGTCCAATAAAACAACGAGTGATTCGAGTTCCTCGTCTAATGACTCAGCTAGTGAATCGATTTCCTAGATGGGTGATATGACAAGTGATTCGAATTCCTAGTTCGAAGAGATATCATGAGGTTAGAATACCTCACCAAATGACATGACTTGTTATTCGAGTTCCTAGACTAGCGATAAGACTATCAATTCGAGTTCCTAGTTTAATGAAATAAAACAGCTAATGATTTGAGTTCATAGACCGGTGAAACAACTAGCGATTCAAGTTCCTAGTTTAATGAAATGGAAATAAGATTGACCTAATGGGTTAAATTGGTTTGATGTTCTTCACTCCACGTATTATGAATTATTGATTTAAGAATGCATCCTAAGTGTTGTATACATTATTGTTTGATATGAACATGTTATGTATATCTATGCATATGAGTAAGAATGTTGATGAACTTTGAACTCTTGTGTAGCATGTGAAGTGCCTATATGTAAGGATAAGTATATGAATATGAATGATATTATACATATATATTGTCTTATTATTAAATAATGATGTTATTTTATCCTTACCCTTCAGTTACATGCTAGCATTCCAATTGCTAACCATCTTCGAATGCTACGTCCACATGTGATGTAGGCATCGAAGAATACTTTTCTTTTCCTGCACAGTGATTAGACAATCAAGCCGATTCATGCATTGACTTAAAGGGGTAAACTTATTTACATCCAAAAGACATTCATCTCTTAGTCCTTATCTTTAGACTTAGTCTCTTTAAGTCTTAGTTTGGCTGTAGTCAGGGGCTTTTCCTGACATATATACTTATTGAATTTGGTTTTGTATAAAGGTATTGTGAACAACTGTGAACTTTGGCCTAGTTATTATTATGTATCTAATTTTCACTTATGATGTTATTCTGTGATCATTAATTGACCATTATAGTTCCTTCGACTCTTATGACATGATGATGTATTTGGTTGGGTTACGGGGCGACCTCTTGCACTGGTGTGCTTGAGGTGCCCATGCAACATGGCCAAAAGTTTGGGGCATGCCAAGTTGGTATTAGATCCAAGGTTCATGGTCATTCGGGTGTTCACAATATCGTGTCAAGTAGATTCTCTTTTATGGGTGTGAAGCGTGCCATACTTATAAAAGAGAAGATATAAGACATTTTAGGAAATGTTTCTCTTTCTTGTGTTTAAATATCAAGATATAAAGTCTAGGGTCTTAAATTCCTTTGATTCTATTTGCTATCATTCAAATTATGCCTGAAAGAAGATCTAATACTTAGGGAAACACTACTGAGGGTCCTATAGACAAAGCTCATCCAATTTCTAGAGTGAAGAATTCGGCTAGAGATGTGGCATCTATCCATCCTCGTGGGGTCCCACCCATCATCCCTGATTCATTCCCTAAAAGGGATGCAACTAATATAGAGTTTCATCTCTCCATTAGTCTCCTAACTCAATTGGTAACCTTTCAAGTAAAGTGTGGTGCTATGACTACTGTTTCTTCTAAGTCCATAAGAATTGGACAATTTATAAGGTTGATCCCTCCAATGTTCTCCGATTCAAAGGTTGAGGATGATCCTCAAGGCTTTATTGATGAAATGAAGAAGATCTTCTGAATCATGCATGCTTTGAAAATTGAGCGTGTTGAGCTTGATTCCTACTAATTAAAGGATGTAGTGTACTACTGGTATGAAGGATTAGAGTTATCTAGGGTTTGATTTAACCCTGGATTCTTGGATGGATTTCCCCAAGGCTTTCCTTGACAACTTTTATCCTCAAGAGTTAAGGGAAGCTAAGGTGGAAGAGTTTGTGAACTTTAAACAAGGTAGGATGTCCGTTCAAGAGAATGCCTTAAATTTTCATCAATTGTCAAGGTATTCTCCCGAGATGGTTTCTAGCATGAGGGATAGAATGTGCGAATTTGTCTTAGGATTTTCACCTAAATTAGTCCGTGAGAGCAAGGCAACTTTATTGATTGACAATATGAATATTTCTAGATTAGTTTTTTATACGCAATAAGTAGAGAATGAGAAGAAGAAGCAATCTGAGCTGAATGAGAAAAAGAGTAAGAGATTTATACCTTCTAAGCATAGTGGTAGAGATGGTGGAAAGTGGCCATGAAATAAGTGGGGGAGTTTAGGTTCATTTTTCTCGACTAGTGTTTGCACTCCACACTCGAAGTTGTTGGGTGGTTGTCGCTCTCAGTTCAGCGGAGGGTTCCGAGCATATGTTGCCAAATTTTAGTCTAGTGATGCCCATTACGCTACACCCAGCCCTTCTTGCAAATTCTGTGGTCAGAGTTATCGTGTTTAGTGTGAGATGGGGAAAGGTAGATGTTTTTATTATGGTTAGGGCATATGCAGCGAGAGTGCCCCTCTTGGATGGTTGTTTCAACCAACAGGGCCCCTATTATTACTCCACCTCCTCCTGCGCCAAAGGGTACTATGTCTGCTTGTGCTTCTACTTTTGGCATCAGTGTTTGTTGAAACCCCTTGTATGCACTTGCTACTCGCCAGGATTCTGAGGCATCTCTCGATATTATCATGCATATGTTGAGACTTTTCTCCCGTGATATGAATTGTTTCCTTAATCCAGGGTCTTCTCTTTCTTATGTGACACCATATATGATTGTGTATCTTAATTATGGTACCATAAGTCTGTCTGTTCCTTTTTCTATTTCGATCCTGGTTGGAGACCCTATGATTGTTAAAAGGGTCTATAAGGGATATGTGATATCTATTGGTGGTAGAAATACTCTTGCTGACTTGATAGAGTTAGACATAGTTGATTTTGAAATTGTTTTAGGGGTGGAATGGTTTCACTCTTATTATCCTTCCTTAGATTGTCGGACCTGTAGAGTCATGTTCAAATTCTCTAATGATCCAGTCATTGTATGGTAAGGTGGTTTCTTAGTTCGTAAAAGAAGATTCATTTCCTATCTCAAAGCCCGCAAGTTGATTTCAAAGGGGTGTTTGTATAATTTAGTTTAAGTTAAAGATTTTATCTCAGAAGATCCTTCTCTAAAATCCATTCTCGTGCTTAATGAGTTTCTCGAAGGGTTTCTTGATGATCTTCCCGGTGTTCTTGCCGATAGGGAAATTAATTTTGGGATTGATTTTGTTTCGAACACTCGTCCAATTTATATCCCTCCTTATAAAAAGGCTCCGGCGGAGGTAAAGGAGCTTAAGAAGCAATTGAAGGACCTTTTAGATAAAGGTTTTATTCATCCTAGTGTGTCTTCTTGGGTGATCCCATGTTATTTGTATGCAAGAATGATGGTTCCCCTTCATATATGCATTGATTATCGTCAGTTGAACAAAGTTACCATAATAAACAAATATCCTCTACCTAGGATTGATGATTTATTTGATAAACTTCAAGGTGTGAAGTGTTTCTCTAATATTAATCTTAGATCAGGTTATCATCAACTTAAAATTAGGGATTTTGACATTCCTAAGACTTTTTTTAGGACTCGATATGGTTACTATAAGTTTCTCGTTATCTTCTTTGGGTTGACTAACACCCTGACTGCATTTATGGATTTGATGAATGGGGTATTCCGCCCATTCTTGGACATATTTTTCATTATCTTCATTGATGATATCTTAGTCTATTCTAAGAGTTAGGCAGATCATATAGATCACCTCTGTGTTATAGTACAAACCTTGAAGGATTATCGTTTGTATGCCAAGCTCTCCAAGTACGAGTTTTAGTTAAAAGTCATAGCTTTTCTTGGTCATGTCATCTCTGGTGAAAGGGATCATTGTGGATCCCCAAAAGGTTGTGGTGGCTAAGAAGTGGCCTAGACCTATGACTCCAACTGATATTCAGAGCATTTGGGTCTAGCTAGTTATTATAGAAGGTTTGTGGAGAGTTTTTCCACTATAGCTGCCCCGTTGACCAAATTGACCAAAAAAAGTTAAATTTCTTATGGTCCAATGAGTGTGGGGGTAGTTTCAAAGATGTTGAATGATAAATTGACTTCAGCTTTGGTTTTGACCTTACCCTAGGGTAGTGATTATTTTATGGTTTATTCTGAGTCTTCTCGAGTCGGTCTTGGTTGCGTGTTGATACAACATGGTAGGGCAGTATCCTATGCTTCTAGGCAATTGAAAGTTCATTAAATGAACTACCCCACCCTTGACTTAGAACTGTTAGCCATGGCCTTTGCTTTGAAAATTTGGTGGAATTATCTCTATGGTGTTCATGTTGATATTTTCTCCAATCATAAGAGCCTCCAATATATGTTTACTCAAAAGGAGTTGAATCTCTAGAAAAGAAGGTGGCTTGAGATATTTAAAGACTATGATATATGTCTTAATTATCATCCAGGTAAGGCAAATGTAGTTGCCGATGCTATTAGTAGATTATCTATAGGAAGTTTGGCCCATGTTAATAAGGATAAGCGGGTATTGGTAAGGGATATTCACCGGTTGGCTAATCTTGGAGTTCAACTTGTGGACTATAAGGATGGTAGTGTATTTGTGCATTCGGTATATCAATTCTCTTGTTATTGAGATAAAGGAAAAGCAAGTCTTGGACCCCGACTTGATGAAGATTAAGAGTAATGAGGGTCAACAAAAAATTGCAGACTTTGTGATTTGTGGCGATGGTATCTTGAGGTACCAAGGTAGGCTATGCATTCCCAATGTCAATGGATTGAGGGAAAGGGTCATGGACGAGGCTCATAAAGCCCGTTATGCTATTCATCCCAGTTCAAAAAAGATGTATCATGACCTTAGAGAGTTCTATTGGTGGAATAATATGAAGTGTGAGATTGCTAGCCATGTGGCTAAGTGTATGGTGTGCCAACAAGAAAAAGTTGAGCACTTAAGTCCCAATGGTTTGTACCAAGAGATTTTATTGCCTGAGTGGAAGTGGGAGTCTATTAATATGTATTTCGTTACTGGTCTTCCTATGTCTCAGAATCAATGTGACTCTAGTTGGGTCATTGTTGATAGAATCACCAAGTCCGCTCATTTCTTACCCGTGAGGACTAATTTCTTAGCGGAAAACTATGCTAAGTTGTATATTTCATAGATTGTGAAGTCCCACGGTGCTCTGGTGTCTATTATCTTGGATCATGGTCCTCTATTTTCATCCAACTTTTAGAAGTCGTTCTAAAAATGTTTGGGAACTAAAGAGTGCCTTAGTACTTCTTTCCACCCACAAATGGATAGTCAAGCAGAGAGAACTATCCAAATATTGAAAGATATATTGTGGGCTTGTGTAATTATTTATGGAGGTAATAGGTATGACAACTTTCATTTGATCAAGTTTTCCTATAATAATAGTTACCACTCTAATATTGGCATGACGCCTTTTTAGGCATTGTATGGTAGGAGATGTCGATCTCCTATTGGATGGTGCAAAGATGGTGAGAGTAAGTTGCTTGGGCCTGTTTTAGTTCATTAAGCCCTAGAGAAGGTTAAAGTGATTCATCATAGATTGAAAACTGCTCAAAGTTTCAAAAAGTCTTATGCAGATGTAAGGCATAGGGACTTGGAGTTTAGTGTCGGCGATTGGGCTGTATTGGAAGTGTCTCTCATGAAGGGAGTTATGCTGTTCGGTAAAAAGGGGAAGCTTAGTCCCCACTATATTGGTCCTTACTTGATTGTAAAGAGGGTTAGCAATGTTGCCTATGAGTTGTAGTTTCCCCTTGTATGGACTCTATTTACCCAGTTTTTTATGTATCTATGTTGTGGAAATGTGTGGGTAAATCCTTCCTTGGTTGTCCCCTCGGAAGATGTTAGTTTCTTAGAAACCTTGTTCTATGAGGAGATCCTACTGAGGATCATGGAGCGGCAGGTTCACTGGTTGCAAACTAAAGAGGTGGCTTCGGTGAAGGTTCTAAGAAGGAACCAAATATCCTAGGAAACTACTTGGGAGGTGGAGGAGGACATGAAGTCCAAGTATCCGCATTTCAGAAAATTATGATTTAGGTATTTGTTAATCCTTTGATATTATTTGTGTCTTAGTTTGATAATAGGTTCGAGTCCAAAAACATTGAAAGAGCCATGTGGCCTTGATAAATGATGGGATTGAATTTCCTAGTGGATGAAATGAAATGGTTAATTGATGATTATCACAATATGTGTTGTGTTGTGTTGTAATGTTATTGTGTACATGGTCCTAATTTTGCTTGGAGAATGTTTATGATGTGTGACAATGTGCTTACTTGTGTTCATGCTTGCCTTACCCATCATTCGTGGATGAATAATCCTAAGTGCGGGAGAATTAAACACCCAAGACCTTGGACTCTTGAGAAAACAACAATTTCTTTGTGTCTCTAGAGTTGGTACGGTTGGGTGCTTAAGTCATACCACTTGGTCACAACTCGTACCCACCTTGACCTCCCCTTTCGTATCTTGGTCAGTACATGAGGGTAACACATTGTTCACTATACTAAATGTCCTCCACTTGGTCGTAACCATGCATACAAGTCGTATGGAGTCAGGACCTATCCTAGAGTGGACTATTTTGGTCACGGGAGAAGCTTACAAATTAGGGGTTAAGTCATACCACTTGTTTATGACTAAATGGTTCCCTTTCTACCCACAACACTGTGGTTGACCTAGTAGGGGTCTAGGGTATGAGTTAGGGTACCACTCGTACCCTAGGTCACAATTACTATGTGAACCATAAGAGAGAGTCGTACCCCTGCATGTGTAGACTTTCCATCTTATAACTAATGACATTTTGGTCATTTACCATGACTAAACCCCTAAACTCTCTCAATATATAAGGCATTGTAACCAACTAAGTCTTCGTTTACAAGACTTAAACACTCTTAAACACTCTAAAGGCTCTTGAAACAAGATTGGAGGCTAAGGTTTGAAGTTCCTCATCTTGTGGAAAGAAGGAAGAGTAAAAATTGTTCGTGTGTCATCTTGTTTAAGGCATGAATCTCTTCTCCGTTCTAAATAACACTAAACCCATATATTTCACACATTAATTAGTAAGTGTACATAGTTGTTTTGAATCAAATGAAAAAAGTTTTGTTACCCAATAATGAATAATGATCATTCATGCTTGTACTTGTGTTGATTCTTGTATTTGATTGTAGATTGTATATGTGGGTTCTTTATGTATGTTTTTTAACATAAGGGTCTTGGGTAACCCTATCTTGATGATTTCTACCATGAAAATGACCTTGTCAAAGGTATGAACACAAGGTGTTTGTGAAAATGTCTAGGTGAAATGACTAGTTGTATGATTGACAATGTGTTGAGCTAGGGCAATGGCCCAAATGAGTATGAATGATTGTTGAATAAATATAGTGAAAGTATTATGAGTCATGTATTGTGAAATATATAACCTTGTTGGTTGATGGATAATGAGAGGGTAAATCCCTAGACATGAAAATGAACTTGAATTGTGAATGGAACCAAGTGTGGTGAAAATGTGATAGAATGTTGTTAATGACTAGTGAATAGCTTGTGTGGATCTTGAGGACCACAAATCAAATTGTATGATGATTTGAATGAAGGCATTGGCCTATTTAGATGGTTGATCAATGAAGGCTCCCATGGGGACCATGTGGTCATGTATAATGTTGAATTCGCTAAGTGAGCCAAAGGCCTTAAATGTGATGTAAATTGTATGAATGAACATGCATGAACTAACTGGTAAAGAGTTCAAACGTGGACTAATAATGGCAAGTGATTTGAGTTCCTCATCTAATGATATGAATAGCAATTCGAGTTCCTAGTCCAATGAAACAACGAGTGATTCGAGTTCCTCGTCTAATGACACGGCTAGTGATTCAAATTACTAGACCGGTGATTTGACTAGTGATTCAAGTTCCTAGTCCGAAGAGATCTTTTGTGGTTAGAATACCTTGCCAAATGATACAACTAGTGATTTGAGTTTCTATACTGGAGATAAGACTAGAGATTCGAGTTTCTAGTTCAATAAAATGAGCGTCTAGTGATTAGTGATCCTAGACTACTAAAACAACTAGCAATTCGAGTTCCTAGTTTAATGAAATGGCAATGAGATTGACCTAATGGGCTAACACGGTTAGAAGTTATTCACTCCATGTTTTATGAATGAATGATTTGTGAATGCATCCTATGTCTTGTACCCATTTTTTCTTAATATGAACATGTTGTATATATCCATGTGTACGAGTAAGAATGTTGATGAACCTTAAAGTCTTGTGTAGCATGTAAAGTGCCTATGTGTTTGGATAAGTATATGAATATGAATGATATATTTATATATATTTATATATATATATATATATATTGTCTTGTTGTTAAATGATGATGTTATTTTATCCTTACCCTTGAGTTACATTCTAGCATTCCAACCTCTAACCATTTGAGGACAATACATCCCTACGTAACGTATGCGCCGAAACGTCTTCTTCTTTTCCTATGTAGTGATTAGACGATCAAGAAATTCGTGCAGTGACTTGAAGGGGTGAGCTTTTTTACATCCGGAAGACATTCGTCTCTTAGTCCCTATCTTTAGACTTAGTCTCTTTAAGACTTTGTTTAGCTATAGTCCGTGGCTTGCCAAGACATATATACTTATTGACTTTGGTTTTGTATAGAGGTATTGTGAACAGCTATGAACTTGGGCGTAGTTATGATAATGTATCCAATGTTGACTTATGATGTTATTCTATGATATTAAATTGTCCATTGGAGTTCCTTCGTCTCCTATTATATGATGAGGTGTTTAGGTTGGGTTACTGGGTGACCTCCAGTATAGGTGTGCTTGAGCTGCCCGTACGACATGGCCCGAAGTTTAAGGCGTGCTAATCCTCAGGTAACAAAAAACAACAAAACAAAAACAACACTTAACTCGGAGAATCCTAGTTATTCAAGGCAGTCAGTCAAAACTTTAAGCTCAAAACATAACACGCCCTCCAACCTCACTGTTCAAAACCAACTATGTATAAACATGAAGCACAAAAAAAAAAGACACACAGGGATAAAGGTATTCCATTACATTAGAAACAGAACACCACACATATGTACAAGTTACATTACCCAAAACAAAAAAGCAACTAGCAATATGAATCATGTGCCCTTACAACAAAGATGTCCCACTCACTCATATGAAATAATGCATATTAATGTAAGGACAATCAAGAGACACTCACACTCAGAAGAGAAGTTCTGATAAATGTGCATCAAATATCATAGGCTTTCCCTTAGTTTCTTTTATCTTAGAATTAAGACAGTCGATTTAGAATGACTATAGGAGTTTTCTTGGCTTGTAATGTAGGCTTGGGGGCTGGTTTGGCAGATATGGACATATCAACTAACTAAGACTCCTTGGCACTACAATAATCTTGGGGTTTTACTTATTAACAAATTTTCTTTTTGTTCTCCCTTTTTATTTTAAAGTACATTTAGGTTGGGTGTGGTTTTTTTCTTCTCTCTTGTTCACTTTTTTCACAATTTTTTTCTTTTTGTTTTCTCTTTTCTGGTTCATTTTTTTTTTGCTACCACACACAACCTTACTAACTCCTTCTCTTATTTTAACCTTTTACATACCCATTTTACATTATGCACCACTATCATAGCCACCCTCAAGTTAGGCATTTTGCCTGAGTTGAGCTGCAAAATGTCCAAGGAGGACCAGGGCCAAAATATGTTCATTGTAATATAAATGGGAAGGTGAACAGGTGAAAACGAAGAACCATGCTACAAGGATCAAAACAGGGATCAAGAGATACTATTTTACACATGGAAGTTCATTTATGCTAAAAGTGGACTAAAATTAAAAAAAAAAGGGTCTATGATCCTTTCCTAACCGACTATCCTTCAACCTAGGCAAAACTAACCAGTCACGTTCTGAATTAAACACACAAAGGGAACTAAGTAGCATCTCACACATACATAGAACAATGTAAATAATACAAGATTCTACTTGTCTGGGTCATGCAATTATTAGCAAGTGATTATCATATCCCCAATCCTAATGCCATAACAAGATCCACACTTTTTACACATTTATACATACACACAGCTCTAAAAAACAATTATTGGAGGAGTATCCAAACTCTATCAAAATATGGCTACAAACCTAAATACGTAAAGATCTCCTAATTACACAAAAACACAACACAATATGAAACAAAACACAATAAAATACAAATGATCCTACATACGTCGGTTCTAGAACCATACCACGACTGATAGAAAAATAAGCACGACAACAAAAACCTACGACGGCTTTGGTTTACCCCTCCCACAATTAAAAAAATGTGTACTGTCCTTAATGTAAGAAAATAAAACAAAACAAAGTGAGAACATACATGGGACACACTAAGCGTCTGTGTCATGAAAATCCTCAGATGAGGGCATATCAACTGGCAGAAGTGGTGGCCGTGGCGGTGCTCTAATAAAGGATGCACCCGAGGCTATCTCTGTACGCCTCTACCTCTCAATGACTACAGTCTCTATCAAATCATATCTAGACTTTTTAATGTCCTGGTCATATGGCATATAAGAATCCTGCAAGTCTCCTATATGACTTCTCTGGGCCCAAACTATCGGGACCTCCTCCTTATCGTCCATAGAAAAACCAAACTGTCTAGGTTCACATGAAGGTGATATCTTGGCCACTGGGATATAACTGAGGAAGTGGCTTCTACACAACTCTCCATGAGAGAGCTGACACGACCCTAACTAGGTCCTTGTCGTAATAGGAAATCTCGAGCCCAACCAAGACTGGGAACCACCCTTGTTACCCAAACCTACCATCAAATTTCATACCTTGAATTGGCCGAAGTCTGAACATATAAAAAGGTAGAGTATCCAATTGTGTAGTGACTCTGAGAAAAGTCTTAATTAAGACCAACCCAATCAGGTCCAACCACCCAATAACCAACCAAACCAATGCGGAAGCCATAACCCAATATCAAATGATATGCCAATGTATCTATAAATAATGCAAACAATCCATACCATACCCAAGTCCGTAGTTGTCCATACAAATCCTCTAGATATACCAGAGAGTACTCCATCGGGACATGCCCCCAACCATAGCTAAAAATCAAAGTTTATGAAAGACAATAATTTATAAAGTAAATCATGACATAAAATAGATTCCTTCCAAACTATGGAGGCTCACCACATAAATCCAACATAGACTATACCCGAATTCGATCACTGCAATGCGTGGGTATACATCCGCCAGTAGATGAGTTAGTGGGTAAACAGTAGCATGTACTTAGAATAAGAATAAAATAATGTCAACTAGTGAAAACAAAGTAAAACCAACCAATGCACATAATGATACATATATATATAACCATGCCGGGAAAGGGAACCAGGTTTAGCATGCCTTTAAAACCATTACTTGGGATGTGTAGCTTTGCCGTCCTAACCACTAATGGGCCATATGGGTTCATCTCCCCCTGCTGAATGGGTCCCATTGCATGTAGCTGCATGACCAGGCAATATCCCATGGGATGACAAGCACATCCCCTAATATAAAATGTGACGCACGCACACCGCCATCAAGACCCCTCATATCAGCAAATATGTGTATTCGGTTTTTATCCCCCCAGGGCCACCAACTTCCATAACTTAGCTACACACCCTGTCAATAGTTCCCAATTAAAACCATGTCCAAACAATCCAATTACCATTTATTAACCACGACTATTTATTAACAAGTTGAATCGTAATACAACCCCTATTCACAAGCATTCATCCATAGCCAAACCATTTAGGTTAAAGGGCTTTTAAGTGACCTTTTATATACATTATTAATCCACTTGGGGGTCTTCCATATTCCCCACAAGCATAACCATTTATCCCTTTACCTTTCCAAACCATTTAAACTAATTCTGTTAATGCATTCACTAGGGGGATTTCCAAGTATTCCCGCAAGGTTTCAAAATAAACCAGTCATGACTACCAAAACCTTTACCCTTTAAACCACGCCAAATATTTAAAAAATTTATATCATTTAAACCATTAAAATCTTGCAAAACCGTCCAAAATAATTTAAAGTTCAATTACCAAACAAACATGCAAGAGTTCCAATAGAAGTTCAACAATAGAGTAAAAACATTCTTTGAGGCATTTTATCAAACATATTAAGGGCACACCTTTACAAAGGCCAAAACCAACGTGTAAATCACCATAATTAGGGTTAATCAAGACCCATTAGTTAAACAATGACCAAAAACCAACCACATATGCACACCATTACCAAACATGTAAAAAACATTATTTAAACCAATACCAAACCATATGCATAAAGGCCCTCAATAATATTTCAAAACCAACCATTATAGATTCATAAAATAACATTTAAAACATAATACACATGCCTTTATTTGGAAGTAACAATGAGGGAAGGAGTAAATGCCTTATACATGAAGATTCACGGAAGAAATCTTGGCCTTTGATCCCTTGAAAGCACATTTGAAGAAACATTAGAATCCAATCTTCTAAGAGAGTGGTTGAGAGAGTATTTAATGTGTTATGATCCTAATAATTGTTATGGAAGGTCATATAGGGTTATATAACGTGAGGACATAGGGGTTTAGAAGTAGTAAATGTCCAAACTACCTTTGAATTAAAAATTAAAACAATTCATGTCCAGGGGTGTGACTAACCATACCATTCATATCCAAGGGTACGAGTGACACTGCAACTCAAACCCCAACGCCAAACCAACCATGCCAAGACCTTACCTACTGGTTTCTGTACGACATAACCTCCATAACTCATACCTAAAGGTATGAGTGGTTACCTTAATCATATCCCTCAATAGTATGGTTGGCAGATTACACTAGACAACTCAAACAAGCACGATACAACTTGTCCTATACTACTCGTAAGCTCCCATATGAGTCATACCTTAGGTAGTAGTTAAGCCTCCCATACTTTCTAGGATATGAGTAAGTCACCTAGCCACCCTACAATTCGTATACAAGGGGTACGATTGACTCCCTTGAGTCGTATCAAGCAAAAGAGGTCCAAAACCAACGAAATTTTCAAAGATCCTATTTTTGGGATCTTTCAGTCTCCCACACTAGGATTATTCATCCTCAAATGATGGGTAAGTGTAATGATAAGCATGAGATAAAACATTAACACATATCAAACTGTCCTCTACCGAAAATAAAGGATAAGAAGACAAACCAAGATGAGAAGATTACCATATACCCCAAGCACGATATACACCCCAACACCTCCATTCTGACCTCTAACTATGTTAGGAAACAAAGATGCAAAAGGAACTATTCCTTACCTTTAACGAAGTTTGAAAACTAAGAAGTATTGAAGAGCACACACCCTACGCATAAATTTCCAAAGAAAAGAACTAACATAGATCCTTGGGCTCTATGTCCACTTCCGTATCCCAAATGGCTTCCTCCGGCTTCTAGTTCCACCATGGAAACTTTACTAAAGCCATGCCTTTCATCCGTAACCGGTGAACTTACCAATCCAAGATTCCCTTTTGAGAACAAGGAATTAGAGATACCTATACCACCCAAGGGAACCAACCACACCTTACCCAAACACAAAGTCATAGGATACCAAATGAATAGAACTTACTTTAATGAGCAAATCCAATCCAACTTACAAATTATCGAGACATATCACTATGAGAGCTTGAGTCTAACTATACACAACCAATTCCATGTTTAAACCTATCCAAAACAAAAAGTAGTTCACTTAAGCCACCAAGATTTACTCCTTATATCTATCCCGAAACACTACTCTACCTCCATCATCATTATAACCTGGAAACCATGAGTAAAGGACATGGTCAAACCATATTTGACAATCGTAACCAAAACCGCCAACCTATGAAAGCCATGCAAACACTATACTTGGAAGACAATTCCTAAGACCATGCCTTATCGAACCTCTTTAGTACCCAACAAAGCCATGGGTATATCTACAAATCACAACATTCAAGCCTACCGCTTACATACCCGCGGTATGATCTGTCCATCAAAGATCTAAAACAATTTAATATTTCATAATGGATTTTCACCACTAATTCCTTTACTAACCATTTCTTATGACAACAATCTTACCTTACCTTCAAACCTTAACTCTAGTAGTCACCCGAGACTCTCCCCACTAAGGGACTTTTACATTCCCTATTTCAACACATCACCACACTTCTCTAAGAACTACCACTCAACATAAGAAGAGTCATTTAAGAAACCCAAAGTACAAGAAGTATATATTCCTCCCAAGGCAAGAAAAAGACCCCCAAAATAAGACACAACACCATAGGCATAAAGTACTTCAAGACAACCACCTAGACCATAAATGAAGAAACACCCTGACCAAACCATACAACAAAAGAAGTCTTTTTAAATAGACACCAACAAAACAAAACAACCTATACCATGGGTAGTGCAATATAGAGTCAAAACTCATATCCCAAGAACAAGGCGAATGCTAAATGCAAACCTTAAGCATAAGGGGTATAACAATATGCACAACACTAGTAGAGTACCATCTTTATTGATATAAGAGAATCACTAGAATATAAAACCCTTCCTTTTCTTGAAGCCCACCACTAAAGATAATTTAAGGTTAATCATCAACCTTAACCACATTACCTATACAAGTACAACACTCCACCTTGATGGGTGTCACCGAGGGCATACACTAAAGTGACTTGGTTTTCCTATACCCAAAACCTTATTCATCCCAATGCTATCTAGATCCCAACATGTACATGCAAAAAAAAAATTAACCAAAATTGACTCTAAGGTTTTCAATTAAACCAAAATCGTTTAAATTAACCTTTGGCAGTCAAGGCCTTTAAAAAATTATTTGAATCTTACCAAAACCAATTCATGTTGTCCCTTAACTATTTATGCAATGGAAAGATTTAGGAATAGTCAAAACATACGACAAAATTATATTCAAGGAAATTCCACAAATAATTTGAGGACATATAGTATTCCAAAACCAAAACCAAGTAATTGGGGAATCCATAGTACCCCGAAATTCATTTACCATTCTCATGCATCCCATAAAGTTCATAATCATTAATAAACCATGAATAATACATCATACCCCATGGAACATTAACTACATGAGTAATCATGTAAAAATCCTCAATTATGCCAAAATTTATTTTTAAAAAGCATGAATTTAGAAATCAATTTCATGCCTACAATAGAGTACAAGTACAGGGACAAGGATACATGCTAGCTCCATGCTCTATCCCATCCCATGACAAGGTCCCCAGTCCCTTCGTCCAACCTGAACTCCTGAACTATAAATCATAACTTTTTCACTATTGTATTCCTTAACCTATCGACCTCATCAAACCCACCAATTTATCTTTGAAATTTCTATATTGCTATCTCGAGCTAACGTACTCTCTTTACCATTATCAAATATCTAGGTTCAAGCCTAGAATCCGCCAACCACTATTTAGTACTATCAAAGTAGCCCATATAAAATTGAATAAACCTATAATGTCCTTCACCTACAGAAGGTCACCCTAAATTCCTTAGTCACCTAGTGATAACCTAGGCATTTTTAGGGAACCATCTCCCCTATGCTTGAAAAAATAAAACATTTCACAGAGAATCATTAAGATTGAAGAATCCTCTATCTAAGAGATCACATAATTTATCCTTAAGATCCTTTAACCCAACAAGAACCATTCTAATAAGAAGGAATAGAAATTTGGACAAGTGTTCAAAACAAGACCAATCCCAAACCAACCTCCCAATTAGAAAGATATGATGAGGGTCGTCAAGAAGACCTCTGGAAATTTATCCCCCACCAAAACAAACCCAAAAAAGGTCTTTTCGAGTTAGGATCTTTAACCAAGATAAATTAATAAAGGCATCTCTTTTTGAAGACCAATCTCTGAGTTCTAAGATGAAATATAACCTTTCCCTTAATAGCTAGGGGACGAAACCACCTTTCTATTCCATAATGGCTCACCATGGAGTGTAACAAGTCCGATAATCTAAAAGTGCAAAGCACGGGTGCAACCAATCCATTATTGAAGGGCATCGAAATCCACCACATCCGAGTTAAATAATTTCCATCAAAACCCTTTTATTACCAACAAACCCTGCACACCCTCATAGACTCTTTTGACATTCATAAAGTCACCTATCGGGGTAGAATTAGAAGAAAAAAATAGTTTGAAACAACCTTGTGACCAAAATCAAAATACACAACCACCAATGGCTTCACACAAGAGAGTGAACCCCGAACCAAATAAACCACACACACACCATAATGAAAGGAGTTTTCAACATACAAGTGTTAGAGAAAGAAGTAGAACCGTGCAAGAGTAGATAAGTAGCATATAATAACCTATTTTCCCAAGCAATAATCTTCATGGGAAACTCCCATTTAATAAGAAAACCATGACTCCTTACATTGCCTATTTCTAATATGACCTTATTCCTCCCCGTACAAGTTTGACGAGACTAGCATGATAGAGTTATCACCATAGGGTCCATATATAAATAAAATAATGAAACTCGGCATTGGTAACCTCCTCTTTAGGTAACCTACAATGAATTCCACCTCTGAGATAGGGTTAGCGGAGATAGGTGGGACTCCACATAGAAAACCTAAAGTTGTGATTTACTAAGTCTGTGCCCTATGAGTTAGACTAGATCCATCCATGTTGTCCTCGAGTGGGAAGGGCGAGTTTACAAGAACCTTTAAATCATTGAGGAGGCATAATCCAAAGAATAAACCAAATAATATTCAGAGAAGTGTGAAAGAACTTAGACTTTGTTGAATAACTAAAAAAGTAAAACATTCCTAAATGCCTCGTAGCCTCCTGATTATAAGTGTGGTGCACGTCACACCTATAAGAAAAACTCTACTCGACACCGCTTTGTGGACACCACATGACATCAAAATATAAAGCTCTAATACCAACTTGACATGACCCTAACTAGGGCCTTATCGTAATGGACAATCCCAAGCCCAACCAAGATTGAGAACCGCCCCCATTACCTAAACCAACCACCAAATACATACCTTGAATCGGTTGAAGTCCTAACGTATAAAAAATAGCGTATCCAATATGTGGTGACTGTAGGACAAGTCTATAGCTGAGAACAACCCAATTATGTCCAACAACCCAATAACCAACCAAACCAATCAGGAAGCCATAACCCAATACCATAATGATATGCCAATGTATGCATAAATAACACTAATTATCCATACAATACCCAAGTCTATAGTTGTCCATACAAAGCCTCTAGACCAACCAAAGAGTACTCAGTCGAGATATGCCCCCAACCATAGCCAAAAACCAAAGTGTATGAAGGACAAGAATTATGTAAAGTAAATCATGACATAAAATAGATGCCTTCAAAACTATGGAAGCTCACCTCTTCAATCCAACTTTGATTGTACCCGAATTCGATCAGTAAACCAGAGGAGTAGAATGGAGGTGAAAACTAGCATGTAAAGAGGATAAGGATAAAATAATGCCAACCAGTGAAAACCATATAAAACCAACCAATATACATAACCATATATATATAACACCATACTGATATAGGGATCCAGGTTTAGCATGCCCTTAAAACCATTACCTGGGTTGTGTAGCTTTACCGTTTTGACCACCTACGAGCTATATGAGTTTAAATCCCCCTGCTAAAAGGGTCTCAATGTGTGTCGCCACACGACCAGGCAATATCCCTTGGGATGACTAGTACATCCACCAATATAAAATGTGACACACGCAACAATCATTAAGACTCCTTATATCAACAAATATGAGTTTTCTATTTTGGTCCCTCCAGGACTTCTACATTTCATGACTTAGCTACACACCCCGCCATTAATACCTAATTAAATCACTGTCCAAACAATCCTATTACCTTTTATTAACCAAGGCTATTTAATAACCCGTGGTATCGTAATAACATCTATACTTGTAAGAATTTGTCCATAGCCAAACAATTTATGTTAGGGGACTTTCAAGTAACCTTTCATATAAAATATTAAACAACTTAGGGGACTTCCATGTTACACACAAGCATAACCATTTATACTTTAACCTTTACAAACCATTTAAACCAATTACATTAATGCATGCACTTGGGGATTTCCATGTATCCCCACAAGGTTTCCAAATAGACCAATCATGACCACCAAAACCTTTACCCTTTAAACCATGCCAAACATTTAAAGAATTTATATTATTTGAACTATTAAAACCATCCAAAACTATTCAAAGTTCCATTACAAAACCAAACTATGCAAGAGTTCCAATGAAAATTCAACAATAGAGTGAAAACATTTTTTGAGGCATTTTATCAAACATGTTGAAGGCACACCTTTACCAAGACCAAAACCAAAGTGTAAATAACAATAATTAGGGTTACATAATACCTATTAGTTAAGCCATAACAAAAAACATACCACATATGCAAAACATTACCAAAAACATGTAAAAACATAGTTTAAACCAATACCAAACCATATGCATAAAGACTCTCAACAATATTTTGAAATCCACCATTATAAATTCATAAACCAACGTTTAAAATACAAAAGATGTGCATTTATTTCGAAATAACAATGAGGGAAGAAGTACATGCCTTATACATAAAGATTCACATAAGAAATATTGGACTTTGATCATTTTAAAGAACATATGAAGAAACCTTAGCCTCCAATCTTCTAAGAGAGTGTTTGAGAGAGTATTTAATATGTTATGATACATTAATAACTTTTACGGAAGTCCATATGAGGTTTATTATGTGAGGACACAAATTTTTAGGACTAGGAAATATCCAAACTACCCTTGACTTATAAATTTAAAATAATTCACGTCCAGGGGTACGACTCACCTTACCATTTATATCCAAGGGTACGAGTAACACCCCAACTCATACCCCACCTTGTAGCCAACCTTACTAAGACCTTACCTACTAGTTTCTATATGACTTACCCCTCATAACTCATACCTAAGGGTACGAGTGGTAACCTTAATCATATCCCTCAATCGTATGGTGGACTGATTACACGAGACTAATCAAACATGCACCATACAACTTATCCTATACTACTCATAAGCTTCCATATGAATCTTACCCATATGAGTCATACCTCGGGAAGTAGCTAAGCCTCCAAGACATCCTAAGGTATGAGTGAGTCAACTATCCACTATGCAAATCATATCCAAGGGGTATAAGTGATTCCTTTGAGTCGTATTGAGTCAAAGAAGTCAAAAATCAATGAAATTTTCAAAGGTACTATTTTTGGGATATTTCAAGAGCGTACCTCTACTTGTAATACATCTAAATCCTTACTCATCTGGTCAAGATCTGATGCCTCTATCTCTATAAATTAGGATATAACCTATCTCTTAAACTCAACAATACATGCCTAGAAGTCAAAACGTAGATCAGATAGTGCTTCAATCTATGCGGCCCTATAGATTAAGGGTCATGGTATGATCAATGAGGGTAAGTTGACCTTTGAGACCAAGTTTTTATGGTTGCTCAAATGATACCAACTATTCCCCACAACTTCAATTAATTTGTTAACTTGGGTGGAAAAAACCTTGGTTGCTAATATGATGGCCAAATATTCTATTTATTTTGCAACCATCCTACGACATAAGATCTATGAAAAAGCATTTAGGGAGATGACTAATCTAACATTCCCTTACATGATTTAGAGGTTATGTGATGAGGCCGGTGTACCTGAAATACTAGGAGTAGATGAGAGAGTATGTGAACTAGCTAATGTGCAGACAAAGAGTATGAAAGATCTAGAATATCCAAGACTTCCCAAGAAACCTAGAGAGTCTGCCGCAGTTCCTCAAACCCAGGATAAGGGCTCATCAGTTTCCAAAGAGCTTGGTGTTTCACAAGGAGGTAATATGGGTGTTATTGTTGACATTGAGATAGGGAACTAGAGAGAGAATCCAAATTCATGTACTTATGGAAATATGACACCATCTACTTCTTTATCAGGCCCGACTTCGATCTCAGAGCCAGTTGGCGTATCTTTAGAGCCTACTCGCCCATCCAATATAACTCATGCTGCAGGTATGATTACTATATATCTTGAGTTCTTGTAGATCTTAGTATGTAGTATTAGGGCCAGTGATACTCCGTTGAGGGTTTTTGAAACTGAGATAACTACTCTATTCAAGAAGAAGAGATTAGGGGTTCAGACAAGATTCAAGCAGGTAGAGACTAGATGGAAGGCCGCATAGATTGAAGCACTATCTGATCTACGTTTTGACTTCTAGG